>NW_027505758.1:0-146523 GCF_021521415.1 Bidens hawaiensis
TGTCCCGAGGGCCGAGTCTCACTCTCAAATGTACTAAAAAAATAATTTATAGAAAATGAAAAAAATATTAACACTTATAAAAGAGTAGAATACTACTATACCGACCTTCGTCCATCTTCATAATCCTTGTCATCACACAATGACATAAACACCTCAAAAGCTTGCTCTTAAATTCATAATAATACACTTAAAAAATTTTAACACTTTCTCTGCACATCCAACACCAACTCATAATAATACACTTAAAAGATTTTAACACTTCCTCTACAAATCCAACACCAACTGCCACCAGCCCACCATCCAAATTCAATTACCAAATCAATTGATTGATTCAAAACATAATTCATAAAAAATTAATAAGTGAATCTGATTTGCAAAGCCCTAAACTAATGCCCGATTTAGATTTGTCAAAATCAGTGTTGAACAATTTATTCAGCGGATGAAATTGACGTCAATCAGAGGAGCAATCCAAGAGAAAAATAAAGAATTAAAATATGAACTAAAAAAAAACCTTTTAAGGATCGATTAATTATCGATGGTTTTAGGCATCGATTGGCAATCAGAGCAAATGATTGTTCGGAAGCACTAGTGGTGGACCAGCAATCACTTGCCACCACCTGATTGAAGCAAACATACGGTCGCCGTAAAGCAGGTTACCAAACACATCCTGGTCGGCGCTGCGAGTGCCTTCGTCGGGGACACAAGTGATACGAGAAACGGCGGCCGATGTTAGTGGCCATGTCGGATTTGAGAGATTTGTCGGCCTGCGGACGTGGGTGGTGGCAGTGGTGATTGATGGTGGCTAGGGTTTTGTGTAAGTGGTGAAAGAGATGCTGCTACCATATTTTGTTTAAGAAAATGTTTTTAAATAAATGAATAAAATGACCAATTTGCTCCCAAATGTTTTGCACATAATCAAATTGAATGAGAAAAATTAACTAGGTTAGGGCTAAAGGACAAATAGTGTAACATTTGAAAACGTAAAGGATAATACATATCACTTTTGAAGATAAAGAACAATTACTGAAAATGGGTGTAAAAATGAAGGATAATCTTTGTAATTCTGTCTATTAAGGTATGTTATAATAAAACTCTAGCGAATAAGCGTCCTATAAAACATATATTTTATGACTACAATATCATGTGCCTAATTACGATGTATTATAATAACACCACAATGATTAAGCGTCCTATAAAGGTTAAAGTTATAAGACTCAAGTGTAAATTGTCCTGTTAAATTACGTTATAATAAATCTCTGGCAAATAAGCATCAAACTAGATGTTTTATGACTAAAATATCAAATGTCCTATACGGTGTATTATAATAACACCACAATGATTATGCATCTTATAAAGATTAAGGTTATATGACCATAGTGTAAAATGTCATATTAAGTTCCTATAACACTGAACATTTATGACTTAACTACAAACTGTTCTATTATTTATTTTATAATAAGACATCCACTGATAAAGTGTCATATTACATTACCACATAACGGGACACCAACAACTACATGTCTTATAGATTACTTTATTAGGATTTACATTTTAAGTGTTTTATTAAGTTATATGATAATACGACCCCAAAGAATCATCCATCCTATTAAATAACTTTTTAGGACACCGGTTATGTAGCTTATGTTGTAAAAGGACCCCAAATGTTCATTTGTCCTATTAAATAGATTTTAGGACCCTATTTTACAAGCTTCCCACACAAAAGGTCCTAAAAAGCTCTTTTTTTGTAGTGTCGACCTTCTCCCCGGTGGGATCAGGACCAATTCCTTAATTAACTAGTATAGGAGTGCTACTCGGCGATGAGTCAGCCATGTTGAATTTTTCAAGGATATCGCTGACATATTTTGCCTGGTGAATAAAGATCCCATCAGACTCGTGTTCGACTTGCAATCCTAAGAAAAACTTCAACTCTCCCAAAGCGCTCATTTTGAATTTCGACTTTATAACCTCCTCAAAATCTTTGCACAGAACATCATTCGTTGATCCAAAAATGATATCGTCCACATAGACCTGGACTATCAACAAATGACCATTCACTTCCTTTGTGAAGACTGTACAATCAACGGTGACACGAACAAATCCATTGTCTGACACATGATGGGACAACGTGTCATAACAAGCTCTCAGGGCTTGGTGTAGACCATAAAGATCTTTGTCGAGCAGGTACTTTGTCTTTGTGAATCGGATCGACAAACCCCGGTGTTGTCCTACAAAGACTTCTTCACCCAATTTACCGTTTAGGAAAGCAGACTTAACATCCAACTGGTAGACCCTGAATCCCTTCCAAGATGCAAAGGCTAAGAAAATTCTAATTGCTTTGAGTCTAGAAATGGGAGCATTGAAATCAATACCTTCCCTTTGATTATAGTCCAGAACCACTAATTGAGCTTTGTTTCTAACAATTATACCATTTTCATCCCTTTTGCACTTGAAAGCCCACTTGGTATTAATGCATCGTTTGTCTTCTGGTAGATTAACAAGTTTCCATACCCCAAGCTTTTTCAAATTACATAAGTTCTTCTTGCATTTTATTGACCCAACTCTCTTCAGTCAAAGCTTGTTTGTATGTCTTCGGTTGAATTTGTGAAATGAAATATTTTAATGAGAACTGGTTCTGAAGAGCATCAACTTGAGAATAGGAACAAATCAGGCTATGGTCAATCTGACTTCGAGTACGAACACCAGGATTAAGATCTCCAATTATATTGTCTTCCGGGTGATATGAAAAATCTGAGGCATCACTTCATCAGGAACTATCACATCATTAGGAAGATTCATGAAATTTTCATCAGAAAGCACAGACTCAGTAGCAACATGATCAGAAAAAGCAATATCAGGTTGAATCAACGACTCAATCACTTCAGTATGATCTTCACCATCATCGTCAAAAGAAGGTGTAGCCGGAGTATCATCAAAATGGTCATTAACATCAAGAAAAGGATCTTAATTAAACATTGGAACTTCTTGTGCAACATTATCTTGAGAAACTTCTCCAAAAGATTGTTGAAATAATAGTGTGGCCATTTCATTAGTGATTTCTTCTTCAGGGAATGAGAAATAGCTCCACAACTATTTAATCAAAAAAACATGAATCACCTTTTCTTTGAATAGAAGTAGCATACCTTTGACAGTTCACATGTTGTTCTTGCACAATACGGTTGATGCTAGGTAAAAATACTCTTCTTAAAGGACTAGCATAACCCACGAAGAAACCTTCCACGGACTTCGCACCGAATTTACCACCAGGATCCGGAACAGTGCATTGGGATCCGAACGGCTCAAGCCACTTCAAATTAGGCTTTCATCTATAAGTAGCTCAAAACAAGTTTTGCAATACTTCTTTACTGTCAGGACACGGTTAAGAGTGTAACAAGCTGAGGCAATAGCTTCAGACAGAAACCCACAGGAAGTTTCGAATTCGCCAAAATTGCCCTATCTCTTTAAATCAGATTACAGTTCTTTCGTTTAGCTACACCATTTTGTTGTGGTGTATAAGGAGCACTAAACTCATGAAGAATACCCCGGTCATTAAAATATTGAAGCATATGGTTGTTTCTGAACTCGGTACCATTGTCGCTTCTATTCCTTCGGATTGGCAAGTTGTATAACATTTTAAGCTTTTTGAACAAAATTATCAAGTTGTCACACGTTTCATCCTTAGATTCAAGAAACATTACCCAAGAAAAACGTGAATAATCATAGGTTACCACCAAGCAGTACAATTCTTCGGTGATACTCTAAACATTCACAGGCCCAAATAAGTCCATATGAACCCTCTCAAACCGTAAGTTGATTGTATTGACAACTTTTATCGGGTGCGACCTTTTCTTTTGCTTACCTTTCTTGCAACTCAAACATTCATAACTTAAATGAAAACCCTTAAGATTCACTCCTTCAACCAGTTGATTGTGCACAAGAAAGTTCATTTTCCGAACATTGATGTGACCCATGCGACGATGCCATAGCATAGATTCTCTTTCAGATGCTTGGTGACAAAACACTGAACAGTGCCTTGTGTCGATGAAGCAACATTCATGTTAAGCACGTAAAGATTATTTTCTCTTGGTGCTTTCATCAAGATCCACTCTTCTGGAATCTAATACCTAGGCATAAGAATCAAACAATCTTGATTTGTAATATACGTTGAAAAGCCTTTGTCACAAATCTGAGATACGCTCAGTAGGTTGTTCTCCAGCTCAGTAATGTAATTCACATCTTCAAACATTACTTTCGCACTCATTAACGTCCCTTCTCTAAGAATTTGTCCGCCTTGATTTCCTGTAAATCCCACATACCCTCCTCGAATAGATTGAACATTCTTTAGCAGATGGAGAGTTCCAGACATGTGTCGAGAGGCTCCACTATCCATTATCCAACGTGAATCATTGGATCTTGAAATCCCCCTACAAAAATAAGCAATTAGTGAAACAAGGAAACCCAATTGATCAGTTAAAGACTTAACAGATTGTTCATCAACTTGATTAACAACTTCGTTTTTTAAAGACTCAACAGATTGTTCATTAACTTGATCAGTTAACGACTCAGTAGCTTGGTTATCAGATGGATTAACAACTTGTTCATTTTGTAGGTTAACGTTTTCATTACTTTTAACCTTTACTACCGAATTCTGACCAGCAGAACCTTTCTTTTTATAAAAACTATCATTTTTCTTGGCATTCGAAGATTCACCCACTTCGAAAATCTTTTTGACATATTCCTTGTCTACACCTCTCTTTAAAATCTTAACAGGTTGAGGTGTAGGTTTAACCACATGAACTTTAACATATGGCTTTTTGTTCACCACATGTTTTCCTTCTTGACAAAATCTTTTCGGACACAAATAGAACAAGTGTCTTTCTTCATTGCAACATAAACACTTTCTCCTATCAACAAATTTGTTAACAGGATGACCATAATTCTCTTGACTCTCTCTTTCAGCTTTAAGTTTGTATAACTCATCATGTGATTGCCTTGTAAAGATAGCCTCTTTTTATGCTTCAGAGGTCTCACCATTAAAAAAAAATCTTTTGAAAAGCATTTTGTGGTTTTTTTTAGGATTTTGGTTATCCTCTTTGAAACCAATACCCTTTCGTTTATAATAAAAACTAGTTTTAGCAAATCTTGAGTTGTGAGTATCATTTCAACCAGTTTTACCACTGGATTTGGGTTTTGTTTTCTCAGATTGATTGCCACTTTTAATACATTTTGTTAGATGAACTTCTAGATTCATCCAGCACAAATTCAGTTGCTTGTTTATCAACCTCACTATCACACTCAGATATATGAAAACCATGTTCATAAAATGAATTATCATGTTGTGGTGAATCAGATACCACGTTCAACTCCTTGAGGAATCCTTTGGGTTCTTTTGGAATATAAGAACTCCATATTGGTGGCAGAACAAAATGATATTTTGGAATCTCTTTTGGATCAATGTGATCCAAAACATATTGCGAAGCAGAGTAACTTCTCAATTTTGACTCAATCCTTTCAATCTCAATTTTAGTCAATTCCAATTCTATTTTCAATTCTGCCTTTTCATCCACATGTCTATTAATGGCAATTTGCTTATCTTCAATTGTGTGAGTGAGCATTGAAATCGTTTTTTCATCTTGCAAAATTTTGTTCCAAAAATTTTTCTCACATGGTTGAAGCTTGTCATAAGCCTCTTTCACATTTTGAAAATTAAGATACATTTTGTTATTATCATTATTTAGCAAATTAAAATCTGTTATCAACGAATTAATAACACATTCCTTTTCCTCGTTTGATTCACAAATATGTTTAATCTCTTGAGGAGAAAATTTTACCTGACTGGCCATGTTAGCTTGAAGAATAGGAGCATAATCCTCAACAGAAATACCTTCTTGATCAGTAATCTCAGATTTTTCACTTGCTTCACTCTTTGATGCAACATCAGTCACACTGGTCTCCTCACTGGTCTCCTCATCTAGCTCATCATCACTTCTGAAGTCAATCTTCCCATGTGGAATTTCTTTGCCATTGAACCAACCTGAAAAACTCTCAAAGACATCAGGTGGTAAAACTGACTTAAAAAATTCATTTTGAATTTATTCAAAACTTTTCGGTGAATCCTCAGTAGGAATTTCTTCAGCACTCAATCCCTCAGCAACATAACATCAACAATTTCTCTATCATTTTTGTCCTCTTGTTTTTGAGAACACTGACCCACTATCTCTGCCACATTAGCTTTGTGGACCACTGAATTCCAGTTTAACCCCTCATCAAGCTGAGAATTACAAGCCTTTGAAGACGAAGCTTCTTGTTTCTTTTCAGCTTGTGTTGGTGAGCTTTGATGATAAATCGGTTGTCGGTTGAAGTCTCGGCCAAACAGATTAGGAGTTGAATCCCCAACTTCAGGATTGGTACACTCCCTCTTGGAATGTCCCTTTTCTTTACATAGAAAGCATCTGACCTTCGATTTGTCAAAACCAAGCTTAGCAGTAGTTCCATCCGGACAATTTTTCCTAGTGATTTCCCTAAACGTTTGAGCCCTCCTGACCACACTCACCAAGCACCAATGGATATCTAGCATTTCCATCTCCTCGGGGTCGATTTGGTCGTTATCTCCTTTTTTCATATTATATTTTCCAACACGAACAACGATTAAACATTCATAGGACTCCAAAATAGAACCCAAAAAGGCCATGTGCTCTTGAACATTCTCCATAGGAAGTCCATTGTTGTATTTAATGTTCCTAGCAATGTTGCATTGAACAACATCATATAGTGGACTCGTTGTGTTTGATGACTGTTCAGAAATAGCAGAAGATGATGCATTGGTACCAACATAAGAACTTTTAAAGTGAGGCATGTTGGTTAGTTGACTAGGTTGAGAAGAACTTCCACCAAAAGTGTTATTTATCACATACGCAGTTTGAATCTTTTTACTTGGAGCAATCATGGATTGTGAAGAGTTAAAGTACAAGCCAATGTCTTGAATAGCAGATGAGCTCTTCATTCTTTGTTTCTTCCTAATCTCCAACTCATGAGCTTCCAGTTTTTCAATAAAACGTGCCAATGTCAGTCTAGCATTATTGATTAGGTTGGATTGTTGAATCCTGATGAACGTCTCGCACTCGTCAGGCGGTGAATCTGCCAGTTTATCGATATATTCATACTCCACTTTGTCAATTCCCAATATTTTCATCTCATTAACTAGATGGCAATATCTTTCAATTAGTTGGGGCATCGTTTCACCTTTGGCCATAGAGAAAATGTCAAACTCTTTCTTTAGCAAACCAACTTTGAATTTTTTCATATCAGCATTCCATCTATCCTTGTTCAACAAAGCATCCCAAATTGAGTGACATGAACCATTGTGTTACTGGGGTTGGAAAATCTCATATTTGAAATAGGTACATCATCTTTTTCTCACAAATGAACCTAGGCTTTTCAGCCTTAGGTATTTGAGATAATCTATGACTTGTACCATTTTCATTCCTCAGTATGATGTACTCAACTTCAACAGCCTCCCATGTATCATAGTTCACGGCTTGCACATACATTTCAAACTTATCAGCCCAATTAGGATAATCTTCCATCCTAAGCAGCTTCGGGGGCTTGGTTGACGTCCCCATTTCATTTTCCAAGTTTATGTTCTAAATAATCGATGAATTATGTGTAACAAACGCATTTAAATCTTCCATTTTTGAAAAGAACAATATCAAACGTAAAACTTTTTTTTTCACCCGTATAACTTGAACAACGTATAAATCTGAATCAACATATAACCCTGAAGAACCTATAAACTAAAAGAACATATAACCTTGATTCAACGAATAACTTCCAAAACGTGTAACACACAAATTTAGCGTATAACCCTTATCCGTTTGTGTAACCCACTTATACGCCTAAGACACACTTATACGTGCGTGTAACAACTTATACGTATACCAGAACACGTATACGCTGGACGAACTGTTGACCATTTTTGAAACCAAAACATGAATTTGAACTTAAAATTATTCAGTTTACTCTTGCAGAAACAACATATAGGCATCAACGATCATCATTCTGAAATGAATTGAAAAATCATCCAAAAACCAGTGAGTAATCACCAAATACGTAATCGGTACACTCGTTGACCTTTAAAACTTCATAACTTCGTCAAATTGACCTTTAATGTGCTGTAATCAGTAGTAAATATGATTCTTAAGCTCTGATACCACCTGTAGGAACATGGTCCTGATCATGCTAAACATCATGTACGTTAACTCGTAATTATTAGGACCGATTCATTTATATTTACTATACGATACGATATAGCGGAAATATATCATAATGCAGTCACAACACAATCACTCATAACATTCAGTATATTGATATAACAATACAAGTACAAAACTGAATAACTGTCAACAGATCTAAACACGAAAGCCCTATATATAGCCAAATAGTGTCGACATATAAGTTTAAGGCACCCTATAAGCTTATACGGGCGTATAAGCTTACACGTTTCCTGACTTATATGTTTCACCTTACAAACTTTCAACAAATGACAGTTTAGCCCCTAACAACACACAAATGACATTATAAGCCCACTAGACCTAGCGTTAGACAAAAAATGCTTTAACAAAAACATTTGAATTTGAAAGGTTCTACTGCATCAACTTTCAAGTCAATTTCTGGTAATGGATAACAATATTTAGGACATTTTTTGTTTATATCTTTAAAATCAATGCACATCCGCCAAGTTCCATTACTTTTGTGAACTATAACCGGATTTGCGACCCACGTCTGCTACTGGATTTCTCGGATGATTCCTACAGGGAGTGAATCTAGAACCTGTTCGTTCATCAACTTGGTTTGATCTACACCCATTTTATGTTTCTTTTGAACTATGAGTGTAAACACCGGATTCACTTGTAACTTATGTTATGTGATTTCTCTTGGTACCCCAGTCATATCCGTGGGTTTCCAAGCAAAAACATCAAGGTTCCCAGTGAGAAATTGATTCAAAAACGTTCTCACTAATTCTGAAATAGTGGGTCCGATTGTCACGTTTAGCTAAGGAAATTTTGGGCTTAACGCCCACTTTTTTGTTTTGGTTCCTGTGACCAACTTTGGTGAATTAATGGGCTTAGAACAATCAGTTGTAAAAAATTTTTGTTTACATGATCGATTTCTATACATGCCAGTGTTTGAACTCCTACCGATCCATGTGCCTTAGAAGGATTAGCATTGAAATCCCCACTGGCTTCCATTCCCAAAATTGCATCATGCTTCAATCGTTTGGGAAGCACTAAGAATTACACGTCCTCCGTTATTAAATGAGTTCCATCACTGAGAGTGACTGGAAGAGAAATTACACTACGTTGGTGCATGACTTCATACCTAGATTCTGTCACAAGCGCATGAATGGGCTTCTAGCTTTATCTTCATCATCAAAATATTGAATATATTGTTCATACATAATATTAGATGTGCTTCCTGTATCAAAGAATACATCCGAGATTTGTAATGCCCAATCAACGCAGTTATGATCAAGGATACTTTATGCATGGTCCGCCTTTAACCGTGGGAAAAAAGTACTAGTTCCCCATTCCAATCGTCGTTTTCTATTTCAGAACTTTTATCCACAGAGTTTCCCTTCTTGGATAATGTGAACATTTAAATCCTTTGCTTGTTTCTTTGGCGGACCATTATCAACTTGTGTGAGCTGCTTATGAGCCCCTTGCCTCACATTCTTCAATAATTGTTCTAATTTTTCTGACTTGGTTGCCTGTTCTACTTCGTTCCTTAGACTCACACAATCATCCATATGGTGATCAATATCATTATGAAAAAAATATTGTTTTCGGATTCAAATGTGCTCTTCGCACGATTAGTTACGACTTCATGAAATCAACATTTCCATTCTTCAAAATTTTCCGACGGAGACTTTATCAACGGAGTCCAATTGTGATTGTCTTGTTACCAAGTGCGTTCTTTACTTTTTTAACCTATAAATTTTTGTGCATCCGGTTTGCTTGGAAGATGTTGCGGGTGGCTGTATTCTGGACCACATAGAACCCCGCACATGCTTTTTTGGCTGGCACTCTAAAAATCTATATTAGTTGTTAGTTTAGGATTTTCACACCCTAAAACCTTTTCTGTTTTCGCAAATACTTTTGTGGCCGACAAAATCTAATCCCAAGTCTTAGGCATTCCATTCCTCCTTGTTAAACTATAATCTTTACTATGAACATTCTTTCTGAAGGCACCCCACAATATATCTTCATTGGTTCCTTCGATGTTCAGCTCTCATCATTAAAGCGGGTAATGAAGTCTTCCACTGATTCATTATCTCACCTAACCACATCTAAAATCTCTGCAGGGTCCCTTGTATACTTCTTATGTTGACTAAAGTGCTTTGAAAATTTTGCCACTAGATCATTCTAATTTTGAATCTGCCCATCGGGTAATTTTTCGAACCACTCGCGGGCGGCTCCTATTAAAGTTAGGGTAAACACGTGACACCAATACGGAAAAGTCCATCCGCTGACCCTAACAACCGTAGTATTAATCAAATGATCACCGGGATCAGCCATTCCATTATACTTGCCAAAATTAGTTGGAATCTTCACGTTTACTGGAAATGGAGAAGTAGCAATTTGCATGATGAACGTAGATTTTTCTACAAAAGCTGAGGGCTGATACAGCTTGCTAAAGTCTTCTTCCGCATCGCTATAGTACTCCGTATGCCTGACGACCGCACGCGAGTGACTAGTCTCTTCACGGCCATGAACTTGACTATTCTCGCTGAGAAAACTGGCAATAGCATGACGGTATATAACATCACGAAGTAAGGTTTTGAGACTGCGGGGAGCACGACTCTGATCATACGAAGTTCTACAAGAAATACTCCAAATAACTCGACGACCTATGTTGCGACTTCCCTCCTCCTCAATTCAACAGAATACACCACAATCTTAACACTATCGTGAAGCTGACTGTGACGGATTGTCGATGGAGGAGATGGTGATGAAGAAGGTGACTCATCAAATGTCAAAGTCCATGCGCGAACCCGATCGTCCCGCAACATTCGTTCGTACTCTGCAGCAACTCGCTCTTGCTACATATGCAACCATTCTTCTAGAGTTTGTATCTTCCCAGATCTGGAGTAATGAAGGTGAGATCTCGGCCAAGGAGAACTTCTAGATCTGTCTTCCAGATGTGAAATTCGGCAATTTAACGAGTGTTCACCGTTATTTGTGCATCATCATCTGGAGTAGGATCACCTGGACCAACGGGTATTTTCACCATCACCAAAGTTCCACCGGAATCTGCTGGATTTGACTCATATTAACCAATACAATGGCAAAACAACTATTCTTGCAAAAAAGTACGGATGACACTAATAAAGAAACACATATATAGAGGAGAAACATGACATGAGATGGTGAGAAGAGATATTGTCTTTAAGAATATAACATAATTATAAAAAAGAGCGAGATGCATTTCACAAAAAAAAAGAAGGGAGAAAAAGATGGTGAGAAGAGATATAGAGGAGAAACATGACATGAAAGATCACACTTTATTAAATAGATAGACTATTACGATTCCTTTTTCCAGATATATCACTTCTAGCATTAAACACTCGATCAACATCCTTCTTTTTGTCCTTGTTTCGTGTTAATATAACTATCCCTCCACCTCCCCACCTTGCAACAATTTCAGTCATTTATTCCAATTTCTACATTCATTTGTGTGATACGTAGGTTTTAGAATTCACAGGTCTTGAATATCACTTATTAATCATGAACAGATCATTGTAAGATTAAAATATTTCTGATACGGGTCAGTTAAAACTACAGGACCAAACCGAGAACTCGGGTCGACCCACTCGAGTAAAGACGGTTCCAAAAAGGCTTCTTGATTAAGATTAAGAAGACTTTGCTTTCAAGACAAGCTACTATCCAAATATATCTATTATTTACTTTCCTTATTGTTCTCTAATTATGTTTCTTAGTTGTTTTCGTTTCCTTCTTTTATGCACTGTTTTCCTATAAATTGCAACATTGGTTTGAGAAAAAAAATTAGAAAATTGTTCCAAAATTTCTTGTTCTCTCTTCTTGTTCTTGGAGCCTAACCCACTCTACGGGTCTCTATCAATTTGGTGCTTTCATCCTAACGTTACCATGCCTCCCAAGAAAGACTCGTCTTCCGATTCTCACCACAACGATCCCTTACTAGCCATAGTTGAAAAACTTGATCAAATCCTTACCCAAAATACCACCATCGCTACACAACATGCTGCTGCCCAACAACTGCCACCAACCAAACCCAATTGCAATTTCAAAACCTTACTGCTATTATGCAACAACAATTAGAACTCTCCACTCAACTGTTGAATCGTCTCACTACTGGCCCAGAACGATCCAATCTTGAAAACCAACACCCTCTCCCAGATCATCCACCCCGTCCGCCAAGCATACAACTCCCAATCTTTGACGGTTCCAACCCACTTGATTGTATATTTCAAGCCGAAAACTACTTTGCATTCTATGCCATTCCCAACAACCAACATATTAATCGCGTCGTCTATTACTTCGTCGGGGAAGCTCTTAGTTGGTACAAATACTTATATAATAACGATTTACTTGGTACTTGGCCGGAATTCACACGTGCTCTCCAGTTACGTTTCGGTCCATCCGAATACGAGAACCACCAAGCCGCCTTATTCAAACTTCGTCAAACCAAAACCGTTCAAGCATACCAAACCGAGTTCGAACGGCTTAGTAATTATGTTATCGGGTTACCGCCGGTAGCTCTGCTCAACTGTTTTATATCGGGTCTTCGACACGATATTCAAACCGAAATTGCTATCCACAAACCACAAACATTGCATCAGGCGTATGGGTTGGCAAAACTTATTGAAGACAAACTCGCTGCTATACCAAGAAACCGCTACTCAACCTCAACCCGATCGTCGTACTCAACCACACCGGCTCTCACCACCACTCCATCTACAAACCTAACTAACACTTTGTCATCAGCCGCAACCTTGTCCACCAAGCCACCACTTCTACCAAACCCACCAAAACAAACAACGAACCTACCTTTCAACCGTTTAACACCGGACGAACTGCAAAAACGAAAATCATGCCCTTACACACTCGTCTCCCGTCCTCTTGGTTCAAAAAAAGGATGGCTCTTGGAGATTTTGTATTGATTATCGTGCCCTCAACGCTATTACGATTCGCGATCGGTTTCCTATTCCGACCGTGGATGAATTATTAGACGAGCTACATGGGTCCATAGTTTTTTCCAAAATAGATCTACGGGCGGTTATCATCAAATTAGGGTCGCACCCCCAGACGTTTTCAAAACCGCATTTCGAACCATTGATGGCCATTATGAGTTTTTGGTGATGCCCTTCGGCTTAAACAATGCTCCCTCCACGTTTCAAGCCGCGATGCACGATCTATTTCAGCCGGTCTTACGCAAATTTGTTTTGGTTTTCTTTGATGATATATTGGTCTATAGTCCATCATGGGAATCACATTATGAACACTTGGAGCATGTGTTTCAAGTGCTCATGACCAATCATTATCATCCCAAACCTAGCAAATGCATTTTTGGTGCACTCGAGACACCTTTTTTGGGTCATGTAATTTCTGCTGAGGGTGTTAAAGCTGAACCTGAGAAACTTTCTGCAGTTTCCATGACTACCCTTCAAGAATTTCTGGGGCTCACAGGGTATTATCGGCGTTTTGTTAAAAACTATGCCCGAATTGCTACACCGTTAACCGACGTCCTTAAACTTCCTAAGTTTATGTGGTCCCCTTTGGCACACGACGCGTTTGAATCACTCAAAAAGGCCATGGCATCCCTTACAACTCTTGCACTGCCAGACTTTTCTCGTCCTTTTGACCTTACCACCGATGCGTCAGGCTCGGCGATTGGGGCTGTCTTGTCCCAACAGGACCGACCAATCTCGTTTTTTAGCAAAAAACTTTGCACACGGATGCAAAGTCAGTCTGCCTATAACCGAGAACTTTATGCTATCACTGAAGCCGTAAAGAAGTGGAGACAGTATTTATTGGGTCGACGGTTTCGCGTATTTACCGACCACCATAGTTTGAAAGCATTTGCTCACCCAACACATCCATACACCGGACCAACATAAGTGGATAACAAAGCTTTTGGGGTTTGATTTTGAGCTGCACTTCAAACCAGGGAAAGAAAATAAGGTCGCTGATGCTTTAAGTCGAGTAACTGAGCCGGTTCTCCTTTCTCTTTCAGTGCCTGTCGCGACTTGGCTGGAGGAATTACGATCCCATTATCAAATTGATGTGGCCAGTAAAGTGTTATTCGCCAAGGTCCTCTCCAATTCGGGCAGTCATCCCAACCATTCGGTTCGTAACGATGTTCTATATGTCCATGGTAAGCTACTTATTCCTGATATTCCTGAATTGAAACGAAAGCTTTTGGGAGAATTTCATTCTTCTACACTGGGTGGCCACTCGGGAATTAATGCCACGTACAAACGCATGACACCATATTTTTCATGGCCACACCTTAAATCTGACGTTACGACTTTCGTTCATCAGTGTCACGCGTGTCAAGTTACAAAGTACCCGACACACCTGTGTCGACCTTATGGGTTATTGCAACCACTTCTGGTTCCGTCGCACATCTGGGAAGATGTTTCCATGGATTTCGTCACCCGACTTCCAATGTCTCAAGGGAAGTCCAAGATTTGGGTCATTGTCGATCGACTAACTAAGTTTGCTCGGTTTCTCTCGCTACCTGCTACCTATAATGCGGCGTCGCTTGCGTCATTGTTTCTTAAAGAGTTTTACAAACTACATGGTTTACCTAAGACGATTGTTTCCGATAGTGATCCCATATTTTTGAACCGTTTTTGGAAACAACTGTTCAAGCAATTAGGTACGAAACTCCTTCACTCTAGTGCCTACCATCCGCAAACGGATGGCCAGACAGAGGTTGTTAACCGTTATTTAGAAGCATACTTATGGGCCTTTGTTCATCAAGACCCTAAAACGTGGTCTCGTTTTCTTTATTTGGCTGAATTTTGGTATAATACTTCTTACCATTCTTCTATCCAAATGACCCCGTTTCACGCAGTCTATGGTCGGACGCTACGGCTATTCATAATTACAATGCAAACGCAACCACTACGGCATCTATTGATTCCACCTTGATTGAACATAAGAAGCTGCTGGATAAACTCAAGTTTTCCCTCAATAAAGCTTGTGCGGGAATGGTTAACCAAGCTAACAAACACCGCTTGGACAAAGAATTTCAGCCAGGTGATTGGGTCTATCTCCGTTTGCAAAAGTATCGCCAAACTTCAATTGATAAATGATTACATCATAAGTTATCCAAACGATTTTTTGGGCCTTATCAGGTGTTGGAGAGAATTGGCAAAGTTGCATATCGTTTGGCTTTGCCAGCTACCTCCAAGATTCACCCGGTATTTCATGTTTCGCTCTTAAAAGAGAGCTATAATACCGAGGAAGTAACCGAACCCCCTCCAGACTCAACCGAGGATACTTTAGTTGAATCATATGTTCCCGAGGCGATTCTCAACAGAAGAAAGAACTCAGAAGGTCACACCCAACTGTTAATTCATTGGCGTAACCGGGATGTCACTGAGGCCACATGGGAAGATGAAGATGCAGTCGCTTTAGAATAACCACAATTTCGGTAGGACCTCGAGGACGAGGTCATTTTTGGGGAAGGGAGTGATGATACGGGTCAGTTAAAACTACAGGACCAAACCGAGAACTCGGGTCGACCCACTCGAGTAAAGACGGTTCCAAAAAGGCTTCTTGATTAAGATTAAGAAGACTTTGCTTGCAAGACAAGCTACTATCCAAATATATCTATTATTTACTTTCCTTATTGTTCTCTAATTATGTTTCTTAGTTGTTTTCGTTTCCTACTTTTATGCACTGTTTTCCTATAAATTGCAACATTGGTTTGAGAAAAAAAAATCAGAAAATTGTTCCAAAAGTTCTTGTTCTTTCTTCTTGTTCTTGGAACCTAACCCACTCTACGGGTCTCTATCCATTTCATTGGAACTCAAGAAAAGTTAATTAGATAATTCACAAAGAATAACAAAAATGAATACGCGGAATCTTGTGTGAAACAATCTACCAGAGTTAGATAAATTTTATCATTTTTATAATTTGAAAATATCACAATGGTTTTGTTGAAACATTACAATTGTTTGTGAAATAATAAGTGAGTTGGCAGTTACAACTGTTAAAGACATTTACGGTATCTCAATATTGTTGATCATCACTGAATAATAAAATCCAATTATATAGGAAATGATACAAAGGGATAATTACAAATAATATGAGATCTCAAAGTATATCTTCTAAACATAAGTTGAATATCAAATATAATTATAATACAAATTTCCTCTGGTAGTCCTCCGTAGTTTGAGTGTAATGTGGATAAACACTCAAACTACTATCAAATTTATGAAATAGCTGATGAGACAAACCCTTGGTGAAAATGTCAACGGAAGGATACACGACAAAACATGAAGAACCTGAACCTGACCAAGAAGAACTTTCTCTCGAACAAAATGATACTATTTCCATATGCTTCATACATTGATCATGGACATGATTATGATAGAGGTACACAACAAAAACTTTATCACAATGCACAATAGTGGTTTTACGTAATGGTACAGGAAGTTCCAAAAGTAGATTACGTAGCTATATCATTTTGGCAACATGACAGAAGGAGATGGATACACATGACAGAAGGAGAGAAGGAGAGACAGGGGGAAGTATTTGGTTTAAAATTTTGTCCTTTAAAATATATTAAAAATGAAGAAGAAAAGAGGAAGAGAAGTTGCAGGGTAGACGAAAAGACAAAAATGCCCTCACATGCGTCTCACGTGAGGGCATTTAACTGACTTTTTCTAACTAGTTAGCGTAAAGGACAAAACTTGTAGGAAAAAAAAGTTTAAAGTACACCGCCTGCAAGGAAACTTAGAAAAGGACACGAACCGTAATTCGTCTTATTTTAAAGGACAAAATTTGTAATCCTGTCGGTTTTTTAAGATTATTAGATTATTAATATGCAGGTTTTTTTTTTAATTTTTGTTTTAATTATTAGATTAGTAAATTCAGTTTTTTTTAGATTACTATATTATTAATATGCACTTTTTTTATTAAGATTATTAGATTATTAATATGCAAGGGTTTTTTTAATTTTTGTTTCAGATTATTATATTATTAATATGCAGTTTTGTTTTAAGATTATTAGATTATTAATATGTAGGGTTTTTAAAAAAATTTTGTTTTAGATTATTAATATTCAGTTTTGTTTTAATTTTTTGTTATAGATTATGACCTTATTAATATTATGTTTTTCTTTTCGTGATTATGAGGTTATTTTTTGTTTTCGATTAAAGTTAGTCTACGTTGTTGATGCTATGGTTTAAATTAAGTGTACACATTATATGAAACTACGTTATTCTCTAACATAAATAGACTAAACTTCCCGGAGAATGTTTGACCCGTTTATATCATGTGACACTAACCAGCCGCTAATCCACCAAATCGAACAGAATCTCTAGGCTATTAACTACCTTGTCTTTAATATATCTTGATCACTAGACAAACCATTCAACCTTTTTAATATATATAACATTTTATTTTAGCAAATTATAAATATATTACCTTAATTGGTGGATAGTTATCAGGTCTAGCGTCCACCTGGGGTACCAGCACTTTATCATGATTCACGTTCTTAAACAATCCCGTGTGAACTTTTGTATAACCTATAAATACAGTATAACAAGTAAATTAATTTGAGCAACTGATTATATATATATATATATATATACTAGTAAAAACCCGCGCGATGCGGTGGAATCCTTAAACGTCTTGTTATACAATAATTTAAGGAAAACATAAATACCCAATGTGCATATATGAAAGTGTTTGGGGAAGATCATTAGAAAAAATCTATAGGTCATTCTTTAAAACTAACGAAAGACGACCCGCTTCATTATGCCTTCATCCTTAATGTAACCCTCTTAAGTTTTGAAGACTGCGTACTACGAACATAAGCACTCTATAGCAAGCGCTCAACGCCAAGTGATGTGGTAAAACATCCTGTAAAAACAAAAACAAAATTAAATTCATCCATTATGTGTAAATTATAAATTATAATGAATAATGATAAAGTGAAATTACCGCTGCAGTTAAGGGCATCAGATTAACCAGGCTGAACATGAGACGCATTCATTCCAAGAATGATTGTTGGTTACTTGGGTATGATTGAAATAAATGGAAAATGATCAACAGCTAACACAAAGTTCAATCCTCCAAGCTGCCATACAAAAACATACTACATATTATTTCCAAAAAATTATTTGAACACGTATCAAGATAATTCAATCAACAATAAATGTTATAACAAACTGAATACAACTTTGCATTCTAAATGCATGTCTTATAAAGCAAAATTCATAACTACATATATGTGTGTGTTAACTACATCTACATAAAATTGGCACGTTCAGCTCTTGTACTAGCAATAAACAAAAGTACCTTTAGTAGCCAAACAGTGTTGAGCATATTGAAAACATCGTTTTTATGCACATAATCTCCTAAATATTCTAACTATATATATTTACTTTTCATTCTTACTCGAGCTACAAGCTTCTTATTTATTTATTTTTTATTATAAACCCATGCCTTTTAACCATAATCAAATATCGAAACCACCCACCCGAACTCGCTTACTGAACCTCACCTCTTAGTTCAGTTTTGAAACTGATCAAAGTGTTATTTTCGGCCTATAATTTATTACGTAACTATAGTGAATTCACAGGATCTCAAGTACCCTTAATAATTTTAGCACTTACTACAAATCTCATAAACAAATTGTTAAATCGATATACATTTAGACTCGTGTAATTATTTAAAGCATATTTTATCCCTCCATTAAACCAACTCGGGCAACGTTGGATGTTCAATCCCCTTTGACCACCTGACTTTTACCCATTCATATTTGTCCAAAAAAAATTATATTTTCACTTTTCACATTTCATTTAATTTGGCCTTGATCATCAATATACCAAACACATGATTTCAATAAATACTCAAACTAATCTTAAAATTATTTCAAGAACATTTGTGTTGTACCTCATGCAGAGTTGCCTATACATGTTTACATCTTTTTAAGCTTTCCATTTCTTTTGTTTTGTTCTTTTCTCTTTGAATTTCCCAAGTACGGAAACTTGAAAATCCACCACTAATATTCATATAAGTATTGTTATTATAACTGAAAAAACAAAATACAACCACCCAAACAAATAAAGGCAAATATGATAAATCTAAGAGCTTGACTTACTTTGACGAAGATGTTCTCGATCCAAAATCCAAGCATTCAGTTCCACAATAAGAGACGTTCTCAATGGATCGTATCCATTCAGAATCTTGTTCACTGGTCATTTGTTGGTTATACTTTAAAGGTGTCACAAGATCAAACAGCTTGAATCAGGCTACAAAGTTATTGCGGGTGTGCAATTAAAATCAAAAGTTGACTTTCAAAGGTCAAACTGCAAGTTTTAGACAATTTTGCACACAGTCGGGATCATACACAACCATACACACTATCAATTTAGTCTCTAAGTTAAGTTTAAAAAAGAAACAAAATCACACAAATCTTTTAAACAAATATAAAGTATTTTCAATAACCAAATATTTGTGCAACTGTGATTCATAACAATTAAAATTCTTAACAATAGACAAGGATGAAATAACGGCAACAGTTAGCATTTTCCATCCAAATGCATGGAAGGTATTAATTGATTTCTGTTTTTTTGTTTTTTTTTGTTTTCGGTTTCAGGTTGTAGTTTCATTACGGTTCGTTTCGACTTTTTGATTCGCTTTGGTTAAAGTAGTTACAGTTTTTTATTTATGTTTTCGGTTTTTTAGCCCGCAGGTAACGAAGTTCAAGTATTTAGGATCTTTTGTACAGAGCGATGGGAAATTAGACAGTGATGTGACCCACCGAGTTCAGGTAGGATGGTGTAGATGGAAAGCAGCCACAGGTATATTGTGCGACAAGAGTTTCCCGACTAAACTAAAGGGAAAATTCTATAGGGTGGCAGTTAGACCTGCAATGCTATATGGAACAGATTGTTGGGCCATCAAAAAGGCACAAGTGCGGAAGATGGAGGTAGCAGAAATGAGAATGCTACGTTGGATGTGTGGGCACACAAGGCTAGACCGAATAAGAAACGTTGTGTTTCGCGAGAGATTAGGGGTGGCGAACATAGCAGACAAGATAAGAGAGTGGAGATTGAGATGGTTTGGACATGTAAAGAGAAGACAGACGACGAATCCTGTTAGATCCGTAGAAAACATTACTATAGAGGGGAGGAGGGGTAGAGGACGACCGAAATTGACTTGGGATGAGAGGATTAGGCATGATTTGATAGACCTAAACCTCTCCGAGGACATGGTTGAGGATAGGAATTCGTGGAGAAGTAGAATTAAAGTTAAGGATTTTTAGAGAGAATTGAATACCTTAGGGCTTAGACTTAACTTATTTAGTCCACATACCATAATGGTATTTCCCTTGCATATATTATTATTATTATTATTATTATTATTATTATTATTATTATTAGCTTTTATATAACTGTTAAACTGTGATCTTATTATTAATATTATATAATAATATTAATATTAATATTAATATTATTATAATTAGTAGTAGTTTTTATATAACTGTTAAAATATGATTTCCTTTATTTTGCTTTATTTTCCTTTATTTTGCTTCATACGCATGTTCTTAGAGCCGAGGGTCTCTCTGGAAGCCACCTCTTTATTCCTTTGGATAGAGGTACGGTGTGCCTACATCCCACCCTCCCCAGACCCTACTTATAGCTTTGCTGTCGGTGGGATTTTACTGGGCATGATTGATTGATTGATTGATTTCGGTTTTTTAGTTTAATATTTTCAGTTGTTGGTTTTGTTTCAGATTCTTGCATTAATTTCATTTCAGTTTCAGTTCTTTTGGTTTTTGTACTCCAAACTTTTCTTTTCGGTTCGGCCACAGTTTATTCGGCTTTTAGTTTCGTTTAAGTTCAAATTTAGCTAATTAGATTTTTGGTTTCGGTTCAGTTTAAACTTCTTATGTTTTTGGTTTTGTTTTGATTTGAGATTTTTTTAAGTTTTTGATTTCGGTTCAGTCTTAGTTTTCGGTTTTTAGGTTGGCGCTTAGCTCCACAAAGCCACTGCTCTAAATTAGAGATGAGCGTTTTCGATATGGGTACCAATGGTACCGGTACATAATCGGTAGCAAGTTTTCATTTTCGGTAATTGTACGATATCGGTATTTCTTAAATTTTGCATGAAATACCTGTACCATACCAATACCGAGCCGAGCATTTCGGTTGCGGTACGGTGCCGATCTCATCCCTACTCTAAATTACCATTGTTGGCATACTCATATGCCAACGACCTAAAGTTTTATTTAAAAGCAGGTTACTTATAAAATCGTCACAATGCTTGTCTCAAAATTATGACTCAAGTACAAAAGGTTACGGATCCGCCTTTACAAATTCAAAATAATTGAAATGTGGCAAATTCATTTAAAAAATTGTCATTTGCACCCTTGTTAATTAATACATAATAGATAACTATACCCAATAAATTACAAAAGGCATAACAAAACCAAAACCTATGAATTCCTTCAGTACGTTATTATGGCGAACATGACCAAATGCTTCAAATTCAACTCAAATTCCTTCTCTACTTGTCCCTTGCATTTAAAACATAAAAATGATTAACACATTTTAAAAATATTCATGTAAAACACATAACACATTTAATATATAAATACAACTTACACGCTGTCAAGAATCTTCTTGATAGAACAGGCAAGACTTAACCAAAAAAAAAAGAACACAACAGCAAATCAACATGTTCTCGAACTCCTTGGCCTTTTTATTATCATATCATTTATATATGTTATGCAGGATTATTTATGTTATACAGGATTATAATTGTACAGTCTATATAGTGCAAAAGTTATTAAAGTAACTACCTTAGTTAGGGGCACCAGCGAGCTACTAAACGTTTCCTGCCTTGGGTGATCTTATTGTCACGCCATCTGCGACTAACAAACGGAGAAATGAATAACCATAAAACATATAAAGATAAAATTGATAAACCATTAAACGAGCCAAGTTTGAGTTTGAAAACCTACTCACAAACTAAGCTCGAGCTCTCTAAAAGTTAAACGAACCGAACTCGTCAGGTTGACATGAACACAACCCGTTTACATATAAATGGGTTAAATTTAGTTACGCATTGTTTGAATTAATTCAAAAGATTTAATTAAAAAGTGTCAAAGGTGTTAAAACGCCATTTAAAGTGTATTCAAATATGTAAAACATTTTTAACTCAATATAATCATATTTACCATATTAACAATATTTTAAACTTAAAATGTATGCTGCCCGTGTGCTTGAATTATTTGGTTTTGACCCGAACCCAACCGATATCTTTTTAAAAAGGGCCATTTACAACTGAATCAAACCGGGCAAAACCAAATAATTGAACCAGACCAATACGCAAAACCGAATAACCAAAACCGACTTAAATGATTATGATTTTTCGGTTAACCGGAAGTTCGATTATAGTTAAACCAAGACCCTAATTCTTCACAAACAGGTCAATCTCTAACGTCTCAAATAGTTAAGCTAAAAGATTTACCTATTGTTTTTTTTAAAGCTCTTCTAAAGTCTGAGGTTTGGTATGGCTAGACACAAACAGCAACAACCGACCATGCTATGCTGCTAAAACTATGGCCATAGTGATTATTTTATTAGGATTATTTTATTCAATTAAACTGCAAGTGTAAAACACTAACCAAAATTTTTAATCTGGCATTTGAGCTTTGACAACCAGACTTTCAATCCATTAAAATATTGTGGGGTTTAAGATCCCTGAAACAAATCAACACTAAAGAGCATAAAAATTTGTTCAAATTTTCAAATCAAGATACATAATAGATAAACGGAACCAATCAAGTTCAAAAGGAACCCTAGCCGTCGCCACGAGAACCATCGGAAGACCGAGTTAAACGGAATAACTTACATGTTAGCAGAAAAATGACTTGTAGCCGTCGATTTGTTACTATACACCACCTCGCTTCCTCTGTTTACCAAATCCACTGTTAATTCACGGCTACAGCCATCGGTACGGTTTAACACCACCTGAGCTGCTGCTATTATATTTTGTCTTCACCGCCGTAGAGCTAGGGTTTTTGAGAGAACAAAGAAAGGAGTGTCGTGGTGGCTGAATAGTTTGATGTGAGAGAGGAAACGATTAGGGTTTGAGAATAATCAGAGAGAAACACTTGTTTGTTGTGGTCTTTTTAAAATTTGAATCCTCGTATGAATTACGTGATTACCATGACAAGTCCCGCTCATTTTAACCAGCTTTAAGTATATTAAGCATTGATGGGTTGTAGCATATGCAACAAGAGTTATAAAACTCTTAACTTTAAGAGTTTTTGGTAAAATTACCTTTCTATCCTTCATATATCTATTTTAATATAGTATATATATATATGTACACAAACACACATAGTTATTACCTATAATCTGGGATATGGTCCTTGATCGTCCCCCATGCTCGGGTCCAATAACTCGAACTAGCGGGTCTTCCTTATTTTCAGAATAGCTCCCATCCGCTGTCATCCTTTTCTCCACTTGTTTCTATTAAAAATTTTGCTAAAACATTAAACTATAATACTTACAAATCAAATTAAATTCATGTTTCATATAATTAAATAACATAATAATTTACCAAAGTACTGGCCTTTTCAATTGCAATATCATCAAGTGAATACAACTTGGTCTATTTATTTTTTGTTGCGTGACCCATTATAAACAACTTTGAATGTTCGTTTAGTATTCCTTTAAGTACTGGGTAGTTTGATTCAAGTTGAGGCCATACAGTTTTCATCTTCCTTCTAATACCACTACATCCATCGCGTCCTACATGAAGATTGTGTTTTTTCTTGCCATTGCTAGCTTTAGCTTTCTCTCTTATTTCCTTCACACAATCAACAAACTGGTACTAGCTCATAAATAATACTACTAGCAATAATAAAAAGCTCAAAAATACCTGATATTCCTCGCTCGTCCTTTGTTTATAGAACTCCTCCCAGTCCTCAATTTCGATAAATTTATATACTTTATAAGCTTTCTCTGTATCGGGCGTTACGTTGTATATATAGTCTCTGGCAAGCCTATGCCTAAAGTTAGTGCCAAGTCTTTTAGACCACCTCCTCATATACGCTTTCGGGGCATCGGTATCGATTATCCAATATTTCTAAAATTTAAATAACAGCAAGTTAAAGTATTTATTAATTTATAGGTATTCTATATTTCTTAGAAGTTAAAATATAATTTGTACCTTTACTTCTAACCATAGATTATCAAAATCTTTATCCTCAAATTTGGACATTTGAATATGACATGGAAAGAGATGTCGAACCTTCATCCCATAGAATGACCTGAAACGATCGACTATTTCCGGATCATCACTAGTGAGCTGATTATTTTCATCTAATTTTATAGCTATCTTCACATTGGGTATCTTCTTAAAACAAGCAGGTCCGCGTTTGGTTCTTGATTTTTTTTCAAACTCTTACTTTTGGTTGGTTTTTTTTCTATACTACATATGATAATTGAATTAAAGTCATATACACATTAAAAATCATAATTCGACAAACAACACATGCAATACACTTTAATAATACATGGACCACATACAATATTTAAATATTGAACCACACCAACTCAAATAAATAAATAAGGCAATATTATTGTTCAACAAGACAATCAAAGAAAGCTTAACAAGATAATATTATTAAGTTAATTGCAGTTATTATATTTTGGGTGGGAAAGTTAATATTTTTTGGAGGGAATATGTAAAAACTTTTGGGATGGAAATAGGTAAAAAAGAATTTATGGTGTAAACAAGCTTGGCTCGTCTAATATTAATAAAGTCAATAAATTTTAAACATAGAATTGATAAACTCACTACGATAAATAAAAGGTTAAAATGAAGTAATACAAACAATCGACAATGTCTCATTAACATGCAAAATCAAACACACCATTTTTTATCTTCATCATTCTTGTTTATTCTGCATAAAAATAATAATAAACTGGCTGTTATACTAAAAAATAAGAATAAACTATACTAATAAATTGATTACATCAAACCTTCATCAACGTAAACCCATTGATGTTGTCACGTAAGTTTGTGTTGTGCTCAAAGTTGTCGTAATTAACCGGTTCAGTATCGACCGAAAATGGTGGAAGATCATCAAAGTGGTCGTATTGATCCTCGTTAACGAAATTATCAACACCAAGAATGCGTCGTTTACCTTGAAATACAATGTGGTATCCTGTTTTGCTCGGGTCCTTGACATAGAAAACTTGTGACACATGTCTGGCCATAAGGAAAGGTTCAGATTTATAGCCGTGAGTTGAAAGGTCGACAAGTGTAAAACCCTATTTGTCAACTTAAACGCGTGTACGGTTATTCACCCACTTACATTTGAACAAAGGAACTTTGAAATCATGATAGTCCAATTCCCATATTCCTTTTATGACACCGTAATAAGAATCTTTGACGATTTTTATCAATGTATCACGACGTTGTCAGTTGAACTCGGTTGTTGATGCTATTCCACTATTCTGCACCGCACTTTTTTTATCTTGATCACGGGTGTAAAATGTATAACCATTAATGTCGTACCCTTGATAAGTATCAACTATAAAATCTGGACATTGCCCTAACCTTTTTACGGTTTCATCAACATCAGTTTCTTTTACCTTCCTTTCATCCACTTCGATAACTCTTTGTTTTGAGTTTTTATGTACCATATATAATCCTTACCCAGGTGTGTCAACCGTAGCATTTGCATGTGATCATTAACATATGGAGAAAGACATTTCATGTGTTTCAGGACCACTAAATGCGCATCATGTAAAAGTCCGTGACCTGGCGAGAATGTTTTGAAACCAACTCCAGCATGACCATCAAGTCGTCCTGATTGACGAGTTTTTGGAATACCAACACTATCAAGACCCTCCACATAGCCTGTAAAAAACAATCTATTATATTGTAATTTAACATTAATAAATGTAATATAGTATTGATAGAATTACCTTAGCAGAACTCAATCACCTCTTCAGAAGTGTACCCTTCAATAATACTGCTCTCTGGTCGATGACGATTTCTTACATAAAAGACACTCATATATCTTTCAACAGGGTACATGTATCGTAGGAACACAGGACCACAAGCCTTAATCTCTTGTACGATATGAGATATTAAATGAACCATTATATAAAAAAAAGATGGTGGAAAATACATCTCTAGTTCACAAAGGGTAACATAAACGTCTTTTTGCCATTTATCCAGTTGTTCTACATCAATAACCTTTGGGTGAATGTTGTTAAAAAACAAACAGAGTTTTCTGATTGTATGTCGGACGTTTTCTGGTAACACTCCACGATTTGCGATAGGAATCATATGTGTCATCAAAACATGGCAATCATAAGACTTCATTCCAATCAATGTATGGTCTTTCAATGAACCTAATTTTTTAATGTTTGAAGAATAGGTTGATGGAACCTTAATATCATGTAAACATTAACAAAACTGTCTTTTTTCTTCTTTTGTTGTATCATAACAAGCGTGTGGTAGATAAATACGGTCACCTCTTTTTTCCGGGTGAAGCTCTTTACGTATATTTATAAGTGCCATGTCTTTTCGAACCTCAACCCCATCTTTCGTTTTACCCTTAATATTTAATAATAAACCTATCAAGCTGTCGCAAACGTTTTTTTCTATATGCATAACATCTAGACAGTATCCAATCTTTAAATCTCTCCAATAAGGTAAATCCCAAAAGATTGACCTTTTTTTTCCAGATGGCTCCTTTCTTAACACGAGATCTTTTTCCTAACACGGTATTTAAATTTTTAACTCGTGAAAATGCATTAGACCGTGTCTTCATCGTTCCGGTCTCGATTTTTCCATCAAACTCAACCGTTTTATTCCTGAAAATGTTCTAAAGGAATCTTCGATGTCCCATGTATACATGTTTTCTTCAGTTTTTTTAACCTTGTTGCACTTGTTTCATTTTCACAAACCGGACAAACTTTCTTCCCCTCGTAGTGTATCCCGACAAGTTACCATATGCTGGAAAATCATTTATAGTACAGAAAATCATGGCATGAAATTGAAAAGGTTCTTTCCCATACGCATCATATATGTTTACACCTGAATCCCAAAGGGTTTTTAAGTCATCAATCAACGGAGACAAGTACACGTCAATATTATTACCCGGCTGTCTCGGAACCTGAATCAACAATGACATCATAATGTATTTTCTTTTCATGCATAACCACGGTGGAAGATTGTAGATAACCATGTACTATAAATACTACTCATGCCCCCAAAAGGATTGAACCCGTTTGAACTAAGACCAAACCGTATGTTTCTTGTCTCCTTCCCGAATTCAGGATACTTGTTATCAATTGTTCGCCACTGAGGTGAATCCGCAACATGTCTTAGTTTTCTGTCAATTATATGTTCATCCGAATGCCAACACAATAATTTTGCTTCTTTTTCGTTTGAAAATAACCTTTTCAGTCATGGTATTATAAGGAGATACCACAACATTTAGCAGGCGGTCGTTTTTTTTGCCACCTCATCGTCGTCAAGTTCATCCGAATCTTTTTTCTGTTTATACCTCGATGCACCACACATGTGACATCTGCCCCGATCCGACCCGACCCAGGTACCCGTTTCTCCGATCCGATCTCTTTCTTTTATGATTTAATATTTATTTATACTTATACTTTATTTTTAATAATAATATATTTTCCTTCCCGCCTCTTCCTCTCTTTTCCTTTCCGCTGTCCCGTCCCTCTTCTTCTCTCTTTCCGCCTTCTTTTTTCTCTTGTCGCCGTCCCGCCCTTAAGCCTTGAACCCCTTCTCTTATTTTTTTTGTGTCCTTTGTTTCTTCCCGCCTAAGGTTGTCTGCGCAGCTCCACGCGCCAGACTCCTTACAAGGAAGCCTGCGTGATGACCAGCTGTTCCAGCGATGCGCGAGACGAACTCTTCTCGCAGCGCGCTAAGAATTGTAATCCTTCTCGCAGCGCGCTAAGAACGGTAGTTCTTCCCGCGACGCGCTAAGGATTTGTAGTTCTTCTCGCAGCGCGCTAAGAATCGTAGTTCATCCCTCGACGCGCGAAGAATTATAGTTCTTCCCGCGGCGCGCTAGGAATTGTAGTTCCTCCCGCGGCGCGCTAAGAAATGTGATTCTTCCCGCGGCGCGCCTTAGCCTTCTCGCGCGCAGCTTTCTCGCGCTAGACTTATCTTTTCTTCTGTTTAATCTAGCCGTTTACTTTTGTGATGTCTTATCTTCTGTGCTGTTGACCTAACCTGCCTTATGTCTGAAAAGCCACTTTTGGCGCAGCATGCGCACCAACCCCATTGGTTGGCAGAAAAAGTGACTGACATTATCTTTTGAGATCTGCTTTTCCATGCTTGACCAGTACCTTTATCTGACCCGCCCATGCCTGTTTACTGTTCCCTGTCAGCTTTTCCTTTGCCCTCTGCAGCTGCCATATCTTTTGATATCTTTTGCTTTTGGAATCTTTTGCTTTTTGAGATCTTTTCCCTTTTTTTAGGGATTGTGTTCCCTAGGGTTTCCCTATAAATAATAATCTTATTTTCTTTCTAACACATTGCACACAAACACTTAATTTAACCTCCTCCTTGCTCTCTCTGCCGCCTCCCTCTCTGCCTCCGTCTTCCTCCCTGTTCTGCCCTGCTTTTCCGGTAATATATATTATATATAATAATTTACTTATTATTATGCTAACTTATATTCAAGACTTAAAACCAATCGTTAAAACAATAATCTTTAATTATAGGTTAACTTGTGCTTGTTTAAAGTTGGTCCTTGCTTTATCTTACACCGCACCGTTTATCAAGTGAGTAATCTCGTATCTAATCCCTTTTTATTTTTAATGTTTTGGGATGTTCATGTGTTCATACAAACTTAGAGTCTTAAACTTGTTTATGAACTTTAGTCGCGCAGTATCCCATGTGTTGAGGATGTTTACTTGGCTGTTTATTTGTATGTGTGTATCATTAACCGCTTTGTTCGGCCTATTCCGAAGTTTTCATGGATCCATTGGATGAACACGGGAGACCTATCGTTTACGGTTTTCTTTGTTTACACTTGCACAGATGTTTTCTTGTTTTTGTGCTCATTTGGGAGCACGGATTGAACTATGAACTATGAGCTATGATCTATTTAGGCTTGATCACAATCTGATTACACCCTTGTTAAACACCAGACATACACGTGTTGCGCGCAGATTTATTGTTATCTATGTATTGTATTAAACTTGATTTCTCACCAACACGCAAGTGTTTGACGTTTATTTTAACACATGTTCAGGTTTGCTGTAGCTACATTTGGAGCTTGTGGACACGTAGGACGTTTTTACTTTTGGACCTAGATTAAAATGTATCAAGACAAGTTATTGTTGTTCGAATATTTTGCCTTATAATATATTGATTTATGTTGATTTATGTTATCTTGTGTTTACGTTGCGCGTGCGTGAATGAATATATTTATTAAATATTGACACCCAATAGTGTCACGAGTAATGAAACAATATGTGGCGCCCCGATGTATAATCCGCCTTTGGTCGGGGTGTTACAGATTGGTATCAGAGCTCGTTGACTTTAGGATAGGTGGTTAGACGTAACGGCCTAGAATACCTAAGAGTCCCTTCTCGCGCATGAGAGAAATCTCATGTTTGCGCGCTTATTGTTAATTACTCGTTATTTATAAATATGCTTGCGCAGACGCAGCGTATGGTTTTATGTTTTATTTCGCGATATTTCGATTTTTGCTGAATTTCGATTTTTATTGATTTCACTTGCATATTCGTTTGTTGGATTTGAAAATCCGAAAAGTCATGGTGATACATGAATAGTTGATTTTCAAATTCCATTTACGATTATGTTCTGAGGTTGGAGACTTGAAAAGTCATGGTGATACATGAATTGTCAACCTCCAATACTCATTTTCTTGTATATTTTATAGAGGATTGAAAAGTCATGGTGATACATGAATCGTCAATCTCCAATACTCGTTTACTCGTATATTTTAAATTGGGAATTCGGAAAGTCATGGTGATACATGAATTGTCGATTCTTGATTCGAATTTGTTACCTTTATTAAGTTTGCATCTAGGGTCATTTATTTTACTTTAACTTTTGACAGTAACTGACTCCGCGAAACCAAGCTTTTCGAGGTTATACTTTGCGCTAAAATCAAGATATTAACTAAAAATTAAAACTTTTATAGAATGCCTCCACTATCTCGCCGTCATCAGAGGAGAGAAGCCTCGCGCAGGCGTAGACAGCAACGTTCCCAGGAAATGGCCGCCGCAATAGCCCAAGCTTTGAGCCAAAACAATACCTCCGGTTATAACATTAAGTCCTTTAACGCGGGTAACCCTCCAAAGTTCACAGGTCTTGAAGGAGCCACCGTGATGCTCCAATGGCTCGAAAAGATTGAAAACACTTTCCTCCATACCCAATGCCCTCCAGACAGACGAACCCTATATGCTTCCAGTGTCCTGGAATCTAGAGCGCTTACATGGTGGAATGGAGTAGCTCATGCGCGTGGCGCAGAAGCTGCTTCTAGCATGACATGGGAGGAATTCAAGGAAATTCTGACGCGAGAATTCTGCCCTCCCAACGAAGTTAAGCGCCTGGAGGAGGAATTTTGGAATCTTAAGCAATACAGCGGTGAAGCGCGCGAGTACGCGACGCGCTTCCATGAACTAAGTCTGCTTGTCCCTCACCTTGTTACCCCTTCCCGCCGAGCCATCGAGAAGTTCCTTGGGGGTCTCCCCATGGAAATTCAAGATTCTGTATGGGCCAGAAACCCAGCAACCCTCTCTGACGCCATCGAGTTGGCCGCTGTGCTCAGCGACAACCATGTCAGAGCAGGAACCCTGTTCCTGCGGGGAACTGAGAAGACCAAACCCACCAAGACTGCCCCTGAACCAACAGAAACCAAGCCAGAACCCTCAAACCGTAACAACCTCAAGCGCAGGCGCAAAGCCTATGCGCTTACCAACCCGCCCATTGTCCAGCAACCCACCTACCAACCTCCAGTTTACACGCCTAACCCACTGACAGCCTACCCAACACCTCCTGTAGTCTATAACTATGCCTTAACCAATCCCGCACTCCCTGCCCCGCCACCTAAGAAACCTTATACAGGAACCCAACCCTTTTGCCCAACCTGTAGACTTCACCACCCAACCCAAACCCCGTGTCGACAATGTAACCGATGTGGCCGCGTTGGTCACTCTGCCGAGTACTGTAGAGTCCCTTTCGCCAATCCAATTGCGCCAACACCACCAGTCTACCCGCAGAACCCACAACCAACCTACCAAAACCCACGACCCAGATCGTGCTTTAACTGCGGTGATCCCAGTCATTTCCGGAACGCGTGCCCGAGACTACAAGTTCAGATTACGCAAGCGAATCCGGTGAACCAGATTTCGAATCAAGTGACGCGCGGACGAGCTTTTAACATAACCGCGCACCAAGCGCAAGCGAATATTGACGTAGTTAATGGTACATTTTTGCTTAACGGATTTTATGCTTCTGTACTTTTTGATACTGGAGCCGATCGAAGTTTTATTTCTCGCGCGTTTGAACAGAAGCTTGCGCGACCGCGCAGCGATTTAAAAGAAAATTTTTCAGTTGAGTTGGCTAATGGTGAAACTGTTTTAATTAACTCCGTGATTAAAAATTGCACGCTTAACCTTAAAGAAAACGATTTTCTAATCGACCTCATCCCCATGCCTCTTGGAAGTTTCGATGTTATTATTGGTATGGACTGGCTCTCGAAGAATCGCGCCGAAGTTGTTTGCGCCAAGAAGTTGATTCGCATTCCTCGAGAAAATGGTGATCTTCACATCTATGGCGAGAAACCCTCCAGTGGTCTTAAACTTATGTCTTGCGCCGAAGCCCGAAGACTCATGCGGAAAAAGTGTATTGCATTTTTAGCCCATGTGGTTAAACCCGATGAAGGAAATAAGAAGCTTCGCGATATCCCTGTTGTGCGTGATTTCCCTGAAGTTTTTCCTGATGATCTTCCTGGTATCCCTCCCGCTCGTGAAGTCGAGTTCCGTATTGATCTTGTCCCTGGTGCTTCCCCCGTAGCTAAATCTCCTTACCGTCTTGCGCCCGCTGAGATGCAAGAATTGGCAAGTCAACTTCAAGAGTTGACCGCTAAAGGATTCATTCGCCCTAGCTCTTCGCCCTGGGGTGCTCCGGTGTTGTTCGTTAAAAAGAAAGATGGATCGTTTCGCATGTTTATTGATTACCGCGAGTTGAACAAACTCACCATTAAGAACCGGTATCCCTTACCGCGTATTGACGACCTCTTCGATCAACTCCAAGGTGCCTCTTGTTTTTCCAAGATTGATCTCCGCTCTGGCTATCACCAGTTGCGCATCCGCGATGAAGATATTCCTAAGACTGCTTTTCGAACTCGTTATGGCCACTTTGAATTCTTGGTCATGTCCTTCGGTTTAACCAACGCACCCGCCGTTTTCATGGATCTAATGAATCGGGTGTGTAGGCCCTTCTTGGATAAATTCGTGATTGTGTTTATCGATGATGTTCTGGTGTATTCTAAGACCAAGGCCGAGCATGAGCAACATCTTCGGTTGGTATTGCAAAAGCTTAGAGCCGAGCAGCTCTTTGCCAAGCTCTCCAAGTTTGAATTCTGGTCTGATGAAGTACAGTTTCTTGGCCATGTTGTGAACAAGATGGGGATTCATGTCGACCCATCCAAAATTGAAGCAATCAAGAACTGGATTACGCCATCCACTCCTACCGAGATCCGTTCCTTTTTGGGCGTAGCTGGTTATTACCGGCGCTTCATTTCGAACTTCTCAAAGATCGCATTGCCTTTAACAGCTCTAACGCACAAAGGTAAACCGTATATTTGGGGCTCGAAGCAAGAAGAAGCCTTTCTGACGCTCAAGCGTTTGTTGTGTGAAGCTCCTGTTCTTGCGCTACCTGAGGGTAATGAAGATTTTGTCGTGTATTGCGATGCATCCAACCAAGGTCTCGGTTGTGTTCTTATGCAACGAGGCAAGGTTATCGCTTACGCATCGAGGCAACTCAAGGTTCACGAGAAGAATTATACAACTCACGACCTCGAACTAGGTGCAGTTGTTTTTGCCTTGAAGATCTGGAGACACTACCTTTATGGTACTAAGTGTATCCTCTACACTGACCATAAAAGCCTTCAGCATATCTTTGATCAAAAGGAACTCAACATGAGGCAACGCCGATGGAACGAACTCATCAGCGATTACGATTGTGAGATCCGATATCATCCTGGTAAGGCTAATATGGTAGCCGATGCGCTCAGCCGTAAACCCAGCCAGCTTAACTGCATTTTGCCGCGCACGCAGCTTCACTTTGCGCCGATTCAGAGCAATCTTGAATCACGCATTCGTGACGCGCAGCGCGTATCCATCAGTAATGGTAACCTTCGCGCCGAGTTAGCGTGTGGCGCGGAAGCTCATTTTGTGCCCAATCTGAGTGGAATTCTCTGCTATCTAAATCGCATCTGGATTCCCTTTGATGAGAATCTTCGCGCTGATATCCTGAGTGAAGCGCACAAATCTCGATATTCCGTTCATCCTGGCGCTGATAAGATGTACAAGGATTTGCGCATTACTTATTGGTGGCCAGGTATGAAGAAGGATATTGTTGTGTTCGTAGCTAGATGCCAGACTTGTTCTAAGGTAAAAGCTGAACACCAAAGCCCATCTGGTTTGCTCGAACAACCAGAAATTCCTACGTGGAAATGGGAGGGTATAGCGATGGACTTCATTACCAAGTTACCTTTGACAGCAAGCAAACATGATAGCATTTGGGTAATAGTGGATTGTTTGACTAAGTCTGCTCACTTTCTGCCCATTCGTGAAAACTACCGTGTTGAGCAACTCGCGCAGCTTTATGTCAAAGAGATTGTCTGCCGTCATGGTACTCCTTTGAGCATCATATCCGATCGCGATGGCCGTTTTATATCTCGCTTTTGGAAATCTCTCCAATCTGCGCTAGGAACTCGCTTGGACATAAGTACTGCATATCATCCTCAGACTGACGGACAGTCTGAGCGAACTATTCAAACTCTTGAGGATATGCTCCGATCTTGTGTTCTTGATTTTGGAGGTAATTGGGATTCGCACCTGCCTTTGATCGAGTTCTCTTATAATAACAGCTATCATTCCAGTATTGGTATGGCCCCATTTGAAGCACTTTACGGTCGTAAGTGCCGCTCCCCGATTTGTTGGAGCGAAGTGGGTGAACCTCAAATCACAGGACCCGAACTTGTTCAAGAGACAACCGATAAAATCGCCAAGATCCGTGATCATCTGCTGACTGCCAGAAGCCGGCAGAAGAGTTACGCAGATCGCAGGCGAAAACCTCTCGAATTTCAAGTTGGTGATCTTGTTCTCCTCAAAGTGTCGCCCTGGAAGGGTGTTGTCCGCTTTGGGAAGAAATGTAAGCTTACTCCTCGATATGTTGGACCATTTAAGATTCTCGCGCGTGTGGGAAAAGTTGCCTACAGACTTGACCTGCCGCCCGCGCTCAGCAATGTGCATCCAACGTTCCATGTATCCAATCTCAAGAAGTGTTTAGCTGACGAGAACCTTCACATTCCACTTGATGAAGTTCAAGTTGACGAATCCATGCATTTCGTTGAGAAGCCTGTTGAGATTATGGATCGCGAGGTTAAGCAAACCAAGCGCAGTCGTATCCCTATCGTGAAAGTTCGCTGGGAGTCCAAGCGCGGAGCCGAGTTTACATGGGAAAGGGAAGATCAAATGAAGATCAAGTACCCGCACCTGTTCTCTACGCAACCTACTTCGAGATAAATTTCGGGACGAAATTTCTTAAAGTAGGGGAGACTGTGACATCTGCCCCGATCCGACCCGACCCGACCCGACCCAGGTACCCGTTTCTCCGATCCGATCTCTTTCTTTTATGATTTAATATTTATTTATACTTATACTTTATTTTTAATAATAATATATTTTCCTTCCCGCCTCTTCCTCTCTTTTCCTTTCCGCTGTCCCGTCCCTCTTCTTCTCTCTTTCCGCCTTCTTTTCTCTCTTGTCGCCGTCCCGCCCTTAAGCCTTGAACCCTTTCTCTTATTTTTTTTGTGTCCTTTGTTTCTTCCCGCCTAAGGTTGTCTGCGCAGCTCCACGCGCCAGACTCCTTACAAGGAAGCCTGCGTGATGACCAGCTGTTCCAGCGATGCGCGAAACGAACTCTTCTCGCAGCGCGCTAAGAATTGTAATCCTTCTCGCAGCGCGCTAAGAACGGTAGTTCTTCCCGCGACGCACTAAGGATTTGTAGTTCTTCTCGCAGCGCGCTAAGAATCGTAGTTCATCCCTCGACGCGCGAAGAATTATAGTTCTTCCCGCGGCGCGCTAGGAATTGTAGTTCCTCCCGCGGCGCGCTAAGAAATGTGATTCTTCCCGCGGCGCGCTAAGAAATGTGATTCTTCCCGCGGCGCGCCTTAGCCTTCTCGCGCGCAGCTTTCTCGCGCTAGACTTATCTTTTCTTCTGTTTAATCTAGCCGTTTACTTTTGTGATGTCTTATCTTCTGTGCTGTTGACCTAACCTGCCTTATGTCTGAAAAGCCACTTTTGGCGCAGCATGCGCACCAACCCCATTGGTTGGCAGAAAAAGTGACTGACATTATCTTTTGAGATCTGCTTTTCCATGCTTGACCAGTACCTTTATCTGACCCGCCCATGCCTGTTTACTGTTCCCTGTCAGCTTTTCCTTTGCCCTCTGCAGCTGCCATATCTTTTGATATCTTTTGCTTTTGGAATCTTTTGCTTTTTGAGATCTTTTCCCCTTTTTTAGGGATTGTGTTCCCTAGGGTTTCCCTATAAATAATAATCTTATTTTCTTTCTAACACATTGCACACAAACACTTAATTTAACCTCCTCCTTGCTCTCTCTGCCGCCTCCCTCTCTGCCTCCGTCTTCCTCCCTGTTCTGCCCTGCTTTTCCGGTAATATATATTATATATAATAATTTACTTATTATTATGCTAACTTATATTCAAGACTTAAAACCAATCGTTAAAACAATAATCTTTAATTATAGGTTAACTTGTGCTTGTTTAAAGTTGGTCCTTGCTTTATCTTACACCGCACCGTTTATCAAGTGAGTAATCTCGTATCTAATCCCTTTTTATTTTTAATGTTTTGGGATGTTCATGTGTTCATACAAACTTAGAGTCTTAAACTTGTTTATGAACTTTAGTCGCGCAGTATCCCATGTGTTGAGGATGTTTACTTGGCTGTTTATTTGTATGTGTGTATCATTAACCGCTTTGTTCGGCCTATTCCGAAGTTTTCATGGATCCATTGGATGAACACGGGAGACCTATCGTTTACGGTTTTCTTTGTTTACACTTGCACAGATGTTTTCTTGTTTTTGTGCTCATTTGGGAGCACGGATTGAACTATGAACTATGAGCTATGATCTATTTAGGCTTGATCACAATCTGATTACACCCTTGTTAAACACCAGACATACACGTGTTGCGCGCAGATTTATTGTTATCTATGTATTGTATTAAACTTGATTTCTCACCAACACGCAAGTGTTTGACGTTTATTTTAACACATGTTCAGGTTTGCTGTAGCTACATTTGGAGCTTGTGGACACGTAGGACGTTTTTACTTTTGGACCTAGATTAAAATGTATCAAGACAAGTTATTGTTGTTCGAATATTTTGCCTTATAATATATTGATTTATGTTGATTTATGTTATCTTGTGTTTACGTTGCGCGTGCGTGAATGAATATATTTATTAAATATTGACACCCAATAGTGTCACGAGTAATGAAACAATATGTGGCGCCCCGATGTATAATCCGCCTTTGGTCGGGGTGTTACAACACACAACACATTTATGTTCATTTTCATATCGCTTTCTATACAAAATACAATTATTTGGACACTCGTGTATTCTTTCAACTTCCAAACCCATCGACACATAAGCGTTTTTGCTCGAAATGTCGAAATTGGTATTCATTGTCTTCCGGAAGCATGCGATCATGCAAAAACACTAATAGTTCCGTGAACCTTTTATCGCTCCATCAGTTTTTCGACTTTAAGTTACTCAAATTCAACACCGCATCAAGTTTATTAATTCTAGAACCGGTATATAACACTTTTTCTGCATCTTCAAATAGGTGTTGTAAATTTTCTATTTCAGCATTGCCCATATTAGTCTCCATATCATGTAACATCTCATTTAAATTGTCACTGGGCCATTCAAGTGGTCATCATTCTCATCAAGATTTGATGAGTCGTTGTTGTATGTACTATTAAGGTTTGATTTTTCGTTGTTGTATGTACTCTCATTAGCGGTCGACGAAGTGCTAAAATCAGCTAATGAATCTCCATGTCTTGACCAACAATCGTACCTAGGCATAAAGCCATTTTCAAACAAATGTGCCTCTATTTCAGTGACATCCTCAAAATATTGAAATGTTTGACATACAAAACAAGGACAACAAATTGATTGTTTTCCTTTTTTAGGCGATTTGCTTCAGCGGCACTAAGAAAACTTTGAACACCCGCTGCATAAATTTCGGATGTATGCGAAGCTTTGTACATCCAATCACGATTCATCTGGAAATAAAATATTCAAACCAGTGATGTAAATGTATTTCTTAACTATTAATTAATATATAGTAAACGAGCCGAGTCCGAGACGAGCTTTTTGAAATAGAGATCGAAACGAGCCGAGTTCAAGCTCGAGCGTCAAACTCGGACTCGGCCATTTGCATCCCTACACACATACACACACACACACACACACATATATATATATATATAGTTATACAGAGAACAAAATATATACAATCACATACTTGGGGTAGGATCAAATATAAAAGCTTTTTTTATAACAATAGGAACCAATAAGTTTATGACACATGACACTAATAAATTATTTGGAAAAAGGTAATTTCTTATTTTAGTTTAATGTTAGTTTTGAAAAGTCCTAATATCATGTAATAAGATTAACTTTTCTCTAGATGCCAATTACGTATTTCCATATCTGTTTTTTTTAATTCATTTTTCAAAAATCAAATTTCAAGTTACACTAGGAGTGCTCATAATAACAATAATTACATAGCACTCATATAAAATTAATAACAATAATTACATAGCATTCACATAAAATTATAAATATAAATGACCATACATCATATAATTTCAACTATAGCACTTTCGGTTATAAACAAAACCGGGTTTAAGCTTCACTTTTTAAGCTCGAGCCGACTCGCGAGCCAAAATTAACAAGCCTATAATTTTTATAATATATCTATTTACCAACCATTAATTAATATCTAGTAAATGACGCAACCCTAGAGAGAGATCTAGCTTTGGCAACGGTTTCCTTTCAACCAAAATTAATATAACTCAAAAGCCTAAAGATAACTAGATAAGAATACATATTATTTCTCGTTTTCATACTGATTTATAAATTATAATCATGATATTTATATATATGTGTTGTTCACCAATAACATATTTGAAGATTCACGTGTTAGGCAACGGTGTAGCCATGTAACTTATAATCATGTATTGTTTTCTCTTGTGGATATTCATTGATAAAAAAAATTCAAATAAACATCTAAACTAGCCGAGCTCGAGCCTAGTCGAACTCAGGATTGGCTCGTTTGCACCTCTACACACACATATGTATATATATTATATACACACAAATAGGCATAAATAATTATATATGCATACAAATTACAAAATATATGCATATACTTATAAACAAATCAACAATAAATGCAATAAAATTTAGAATTTTTCATACCTTAAATAATTTGCTTGGTATTTGAACGATATATCTTGATCACTAGAAAAATCGAACTTGATATCTGTATACATCAAAATAGATTTACCAATACATAAAAGTATAAGTTAAAACTAAAAATATATCTTCATGTTAACGGCAGTTGAGTTACATACCAATTAGACGTTAGTGAAGTTAATTGGAAGTAAATAAATAGATAAGCTAGAATATATATAAATATAAGAGATTAATTAGTTAGAAAGTTGAATTTTAATTATCTGTTGGGAATTGGTTAATATCCAAGTGAACCGCATCTTTTGTATCTGTGTGAACCGCACCTTTTATGATAATTTAGTTTAAAAACCTTTTTCTATCAAAAGGTACAGTTAAATGGTTGAACCGCATCTTTTTTAGTAAAAGGGCATTGCCCTTGGTAAATACAAACAAGTGCATCCCCCTCCTGGACATTATACCATGGAAGGGGCAGATCACAAGTGTTTTGCCTATCACATCTTATGCTTGCTTTTGTAGTAGTGACGTGAAAGAAAAAAAAAAGACAAATGAAAGTAACGCTGGTGAAGAAGTAGGGTTTTAGATTTTGTAGGCAATGATACCATAAAGACGTTTATTGAATAATAAAACCCCATTATACATGGGATGATACAAAGGGATAATTCAAAAGCTAAACATAAACTGGATATCAAATATAATTCTAATATAACTTTCCTCTAATAACTGCATGGTAGACAGTTATATCTACGGGAATAACATATGTAGAAACTCAATCACTGGTAGCTAATGATGTTAGCTCCATCTGGATCGTTTGGTTTATGATCATACACATAATTATAGGACAACATGTTGATAATCACCACAAACAATATTAACAATAACACAAGTATGTGAATGTGAACTCTATGTTGATTATATCGCTAGAACATAACCAATAATAAGAACCATTAACAGGTAAACTCATGAATATTAGATAAACAAATTATTAACCATACTTACTTGTAGGAATGGTTATCTTGAAAGAGGATGAAGCCATGATCCTAGTCTTTCTTACTTTCCTTAGGATGTCTTAGGTTGATGGAAATCAGGTGTTTGGATTTGATAGAGAGGTGTTTATAAATACACTCATGAAAGTGTAAGGCCCTGATCCCGGTGCCCTACATTATCGTTGGATTTACTCATAAACACATTTTTAAATATCATAGTGAATTAAAACTTTTCACAGAATATAAAATTTCAACCATTCAGTACAAAATATTCATATCTTGTCTTTAAACATAACATAAAACAAACATCATGACAGTTCTTCTTCAAATATCAACCTCTTCAGTTCATTCCATGTGCCTCCCTCAAGCCATCTACTTTAACCAATTTTCCTGCGTGCATACTAAAAGTCAGCTACGATGAGTGAGTTGTAGTTAACCACGCAGCGTACATTATATTCACATTCATGTATATATGTATCCGAAGATACATATTACTTACTTGACATGTTTACTTTCCTTTCATGCATATTTATGTACATAAAAACTACTTACATACATTTTTTCTTTATTTCATACTTTCAAACTACATACATAACTATCTCTACCATCTCGCATATATCTAGGGTCTGGTCCATTCTATCTCAGATATTAGTAGGGTCTGGTCCCTTTCTATCTCAGATATTACTAGGGTCTGGTCTCTTCTATATTCGATATTACTAGGGTATGGTCCCTTCCTTTTCTATCTTAAATATTAGTAGGGCTGTTCATTCTATCTTAGATATAAGTAGAGAATGGTCCTTTCTATCTCAGATATTATTAGGGTCTAGTCCCTTCTACCTCAGATATTCCCCTTATATTCATACAACCATACATACATTAGATATTTATACGTATATTCATAAACATCTACATATATACTTGTAACATCCCGTTTTTCTAGTTTCGGTTAATAAATGAAAATACGAGTTATTTTGAGTCGGGCTAGTGTTGGGTAAATGAATATGGGTTATGGACTTGGGTTATGAAAGAAAGAAGGAAAGACCATGGGCTTAAGCCCATGATCAATAAATATATATACCTTTAATCACCCATTTAATTTCATTCCACACATATTTCATACACCATCAAAACACACACTTAAGCTCTCTCTCTAGTCTCTCTCTCTCTCTCTCTCTCTCTCTCTCTCTCTCTAGCCGAACATAGAAGAAGAATCGATCCCGACCTAAGGTAATGATAGTATGATGTTAAACCCGTTAGTCATGGTCACGAAACGACGAGCCGACACCGTTAAACCGTTTAAGTTATGAGATCCGGATGGAATCGGGTATAAACCGAACCTAATATGAGCTTAAGGATCACCCTAGCTCAGATATAGATCGAACGAGACGAAAAACGTTGAAAAACGAGTTAAAACCCGTTTTTCCGGCGAATCCGCGGTTTTCCGGCGACGGCGCCGGAATGGCGGCGTCGGAAAAGGTAATACGTGGAAGGGAATGTCAGAGAATGCTTCTGACATTCTCTGTCCTAACCCTAGTTCGCTAACGGTAACTTAACGAATTAAAAGGTGATTCGTTAGCTGATTCGTCTATGGGAGCATAACGAACTAGCTTCAGTTCGTGTTCAATTCGTTAAGGGAAAAGATAACGAATTACCATTGATTCGTTATAGTCATTCGTTAAAGGAGATAACGAATTGGAAGGTCCAATTCGTTACATGGACTGATTCGCTACATGAACTAATTCATTAAAGGACTTGTTCGTTATAAGGTTTAGTTCGTTTAATAACCAGTTCGTTAAAGGGTTCAATTCGCTACAAGGACCAGTTCGCTAAGATAAGCCAATTCATTAAGGACAAGCTCGACCCCAGCCAGGGGCTCTGCCCCTTGGACCCTGCTAGGGGCTGTCGCCCCTAGACCCCGCTGCCAGGGGCGCTGCCCCCGGATCCCCGTTCGTTGAGGGTTATAATTGGACTAGAAATACGATATGGATAGTGATAGTAATTGCTATGCGTAATTGTCATACAGTTAGTCGTGCACAGCTAAAGAGGGGAATAACCGTAAATGGTGAACGCGACCGCATTGAGGTGAGTTTCTAGCCCCATTTCCCTGTTATGTTTTCGGGGCTGTGTGCATACTCGATGTGATAGTTAATACACTTACCTTGTATGATCTATGTATGATGATTGCTTGACGGTGCGTGAACGATCTTCGGATATTGCATGTACCTCCAGGTGGTAGTTAAAGATATGATAGATATATGTATGATGTATGAATGATGTATGTATGTATGTATGTATGTATGTTATGTCGATAGTACGTGAACGATCTTCGAATATTGCACGTGTTATTAAGGCTGGTATGTAAGAGACAGGTTTGTTACAGTAGTATGATACAAAGGGACCAGACCCTAATAATATCTTTGAGGATAAGGACCAAACCCTTATAATATATGTGATGATAGGGACCAGACCCTTATAATATCTGTGATGATAGTGACCAGACCCTAATAATATCTGTGATGTTGGGGACCAGGCCCTTAGAATATCTGTGAGGTTATAGGGCGGAAGGCTCTTTAAATAGTATGGTAGTTATGTATATAAAGTAAAGTATGAACAGTGTACACACCTTCGGGCACGTGTGTAAGTGTGAGAACAGATTGTATGTTGTATGATTAACTAGAACTCACTCAGCGTAGCTGACTTTTAGTATGCACGCAGGTGAGTAGACTGAGGCAGCTCGCATGAGGGGAAGCACATGGCATGATCTTGAAGAAGCTGGCATCTCAAGAAATGTTATGTTATCTTAAAAAGACAATGTTTTATGTTTAAATTATTTGAATGCTCGTTAAGACAAGGATTAAGGGTCATGTAATGTAATGGTTTCAATGTTTTTAATATTCCGCGAATGTTTTTATTAACTCTGATATTTAGAACTATCTAAATGAGTAAATCCAACATCCAAAGAAGGGCACCGGTAACGGGGCCTTACAAGTTGGTATCAGAGCAAAGTTCGAGAGATTTAAGCATCCTACATGCTTATACTCGAATAGAGAATGGGATTGAAGTAAGAAAAGAAAGAAAATTCCAGTACGAGAATGCCATGTGTCTCTCAAGCAAGCTAAGTAAAGGTAAAGTATGTGATTAAATTCACATGTAGAGTAGAATGATGAATGGATGTTTGCGTAATCGCTAAATAAAAAATGTATGAATGCTAGCTTAGTTGCTAGGGATAGGAGTATGTAATGATATGAACTGTTTGATTGTCTAACTGTTAGAAGTAGAATTAGCACAAATAGACTCATAAGATGAAGTGTATAGGACACGGAAAGTAACGTGAGCAGCTAATCACAGTTGGCCACTATTATTACCTGTTAGCCTTACTATCATTGTACTAAATGGTTCCTTAAGTGATGACGTTTGTGTTTCCTTATAGAATATGTATAGCTGTAGAAAAGAAAGCTACTGGAAAGGGGGTACGTGATGGACGTCGTGGTAGGCCACGCGTTGTCCAAGAACCGTCAGTAGAAGCAGCTACTAACAATGAAGGCGAATGAAGTGCGGCAGGTCGATATCCGAGTAACAACAAAGGGGTTCAACTGGATCCCGCAATTCAAGATGCCATTTCTCAAGCGGTAACAACTGTTGTGAAGAACATGAATCCTGAAGGGTCTGCTGGAGGCCGTGAAAGAACCGCCGAAAGGGCGGAAGGAGGAGGTCGGAAGAATGATGAAAGGGAGGGGGAAGAATCAAGTGTGGTTAAGTCAGTGAAGGTTGGTGATAAGAAAAGGGGCCGAGGTGGGTGCAACTATAAGTCCTTCAAGGGATGCGACCCACCGAAGCTAACTGGATTGGGAGACGCAATTGCTACTCTTCAATGGATGACCACCATGGATAAAATTATCCGAATTAGCGAATGTCGTCCCGATCAAGCTGTAGGGTATGCTACCCAATCGTTCGGTGAAGAGGCAATGTACTGGTGGGAATCAGTGGAACAGAGGAAGAGTCAGAAGGAGGTCAAAGCTATGAGGTGGGATGATCTGAAGGAATTAGTGATGAAGATATTTTGTACTGATGTAGAGGTAGAGAAGGTTGACATGAAGTTCTTGAGTCTAAAGGTGGGTAAGATGACCCACCACGAATACCTCACTGAATTCAACCGTCTATCAAGGTTGGTGCCAGATATGGTGAACACTGAGGCCAAGCGGATCAAATGTTACCTAAGAGGATTGCCGCGGAATGTTCGCGTCTTGTTAAGGCTGGTAGACCAGGTACTTTTGATTCTGAAGTGGGGCTCGCAGAAACGGTTTATGAGGACCTGACGACAGATGAGGCGGTAGTGGAAGAGAAGAAGGATAAGAAGTGGTCCGCTCCTGCCAAACGACTTGGTACTCAGTTGTGGAACCCCAAGAATAATCAGCCAAGAGTTTGGGAAAAGAGGTCATGTAAGAATTGCGGGAAGATGCACGGTGGTGAGTGCAAGTGGGGTAAGAGTTCAGATGTTTTTCCCAAATGTGGAAAGTCTCATGGTGGGGAATGCAGGATGGGGTCTAATGCGTGTTACAAGTGCGGGAAGGTAGGGCATTATGCCAATGAGAGCAGTGCGAAGCCAACATGTTACAAATGTAGCAAGACAGGCCATATGGCAAGGGAGTGCACTGATGGTGAGGCTGGAGGTAGTGGGAAGAAGGATGCTGATCAAGCGAGGCCGAGGACTAGAGCCTACATGCTGAACCAAGAACAAGCTAGGCAGATTCCTGATGTTGTGACTGGTACCTTCTTAGTAAGCGGTATTTCTGCTTTAGTATTATTTGATTCGGGTGCGAATAGAAGTTTTGTAGCTACGACATTTAGTAAACTAGCTTAAATGAAAAGTTGCCGAGTGTCTGAAACCCTTATAGTAGAAACCGCTAGTTACACTTCAGTTAAAATAATGAAAATGGTTAAGAATTGTAAGATAGAATTAGAGGGACATGAGTTCCCTGTTACTTTGTATGCTATTACCTTAGGAGGGCTCGATGTAGTTTTGGTAATGGATTGGTTGTCCGAATATGAAGCTCAGATAGTATGTAAGAGTAGGATAATAAAGCTAAAGTCATTGGATGGTAGTGCGGTGACGGTTTATGGCGATAAGGAAAGTTTAGGGCTTAACGTCATTTCGATGATAAAGGCCGAAGGGTTGTTACGACGAGGGTGTGGTGCCTACCTGGCGTATGTTGTCAACGCTACGGCCGAGACGAAAGAAATGAAAGAAGTTCCTATCGTGTGCGACTACCCAGAAGTATTCCCTGATGATTTTAAGGGGTTGCCACCAGAACGTGAGATAGAATTCCAGATAGATTTAATACCAGGAGCCTAGCCCGTCGCGAAAGCACCTTACCATCTAGCGCCGTCTGAAATAAAGGAATTGATGTCCCAACTACAAGAACTCCTCGACAAAGGTTTCATAAGACCAAGTTTTTCCCCTTGGCGCGCGCCAGTGTTGTTCGTGAAGAAGAAGGATGTAAGTATGAGAATGTGCATAGAATATCGCGAGTTGAACAAGCTGACGGTAAAGAATAGATATCCTTTGCCAAGGATTGACGATCTGTTTGACCAATTGCAAGGTTCAAGTTGGTTCTCACGAATAGATCTCAGATCAGGCTATCATCAGCTGAAGGTGAAAGAGGTAGACATCCGTAAAACAACGTTTCGGACGCGGTATAGACACTACGAGTTCCTCGTGATGTCATTTGGTCTGACGAATGCTCCCGCAGCATTTATGGACATGATGAATAGGGTGTGTCGGCCGATGTTGGATAAGTCAGTTATCATTTTCATTGACGACTTATTGATTTACTCAAGAAGTGAGTCTGACCATGCCGAGCATTTGAGAGAAGTGTTGGAAGTTCTGAAGAAAGAAAAGTTGTACGCTAAGTTTTCGAAATGTGAGTTCTGGCTACGTGAAGTGCAATTCCTAGGTCATGTGATTAATCCTGAAGGGATTACCGTGGACCCAGCTATGATCGAGATGATAACCAATTGGAAGACTCCGCAGAACCCGACTGATATACGAAGCTTCTTAGGGTTAGCTGGCTACTATAGGAGATTCATCGGTGGTTTCTCCAAGATAGTCGCACTGTTGACCGGTATGACCCGAAAGTCGATAGTATTTAGTTGGGGTAAGTTTCAAGAAGAGGCTTTTCAGGAGTTAAAGAAGAGACTCACGCAAGCTCCATTATTTGCTTTACCCGATGGTGACGAGGATTTGGTTGTCTGTACGGATGCTTCACATCGTGGGTTAGGTTGCGTGTTGATGCAACGAGGAAAGGTGATAGCTTACGCGTCTAGATAGTTGAAAGTCCATGAGAGTACTTATCCGACGCATGATTTAGAGCTGGCAGCTGTAGTGCACGCTCTTAAGATATGGAGACATTATCTGTACGGTACTAAGTGTACCATTTACACATATCATAAGAGTTTAAAGTACTTCTTCGAGCAGAAAGAATTGAACATGAGACAGAGAAGATGGTTGGAGTTGATAAAGGATACGACTGCGACATTAAGTACTATCCTGGTAAAGCTAATGTGGTCGCCGATGCGCTAAGCCGTAAGATTGAGGAAGTCATTACAACAGTGAAGTCATATCAGTTGATTATGAACTCAAGTCTATTTGAAGAAATCGTCAAAGTGCAATTAGAGGTGCTGGTAGATGAAGGGCTGGTGAAGAAAGAAAGAATTTTCGGGCAGCAAGACGAGTTGGTGGAAAACACGCATGGTGTTAAGACTAGGTTTGACCGTATGTGGATTCCATGCCATGGAGATCTCAGAGGTCGAATCTTAGATGAAACTCATAAGTCAAGGTATTCGATTCATCAAGGAACTACGAATATGTACCAAGATTTGAAAAGAGAGTATTGGTGAATGAAGAATGACGTGGCAGATTATGTCAGTAAGTGCTTAACTTGTTTACAAGTCAAGGCAGAGCATCAGAAGCCTTATGGAAAGATGCAACCTTTGGAGATACCAGAATGGAAATGGGAACACATCACCATGGATTTCATAACCAAACTACCTCGTACAGCTAAGCAACATGATACCATCTGGGTAATTGTGGACCGTTGACCAAGAGTGCTCACTTTCTGCCTATACGAGAGGCCATCTCGTCAGAAACGTTAGTAAGCTTGTTCATTAGAGAGGTTGTATCCAAGCATGGAGTACCGTTATCGATTGTGTCTGATAGAGATACTCGTTTTACTTCGAGGTTTTGGAAGAAGTTCCATGAAGCCATGGGGACAAGATTGAACATCAGTACCGCGTATCATCTTCATACAGATGGACAGTCTAAAAGGAAGATCCAAACCCTTGAGGATATGCTACGTGCTTGTGTTTTAGACTTTGGTGGAAGTTGGGATGATCATCTGCATCTAGCAAAATTCTCCTACAACAACAGCTACCATTCAAGTATTGTGTAGGTTCCCAGCTGGATCTACACTTGAGTATCTCGTAACACGAGGGTGCGGAATCCCCTACGTATATGATACGAGTGCTAAGACGATGAACACGTAAATCACACGTAAACACACGAAAATAAAGGAATACTTGTTGAACGATGATATTGATAAACCAAATCACCAAAACACGTAACACGAAGGTCACAAAATACAGTCGTCAGGTATATTCTAAATGAGCCGAAGTTAGGAAATATATATCACGACAACTTCGCCTAACATGCTAGGCGAAGTTGTCCTAACTTCGCTACCTTTCCAAGTTCGCCAAACACAAAAGCAAACTAAACACGTTCAACACAAAACAAACAATGTAACGATTAAAGACACAAATAAACACGAGATAAATGAACTACTAGCATCATGCACCAACAGACTCCCCCTTGGCAGTAGCTTCATATCTCTAGCACTTTAGCCGTGTCTTGTAATCCAAAAATCATGTACCCGACGTCTTCAAGCATGAACGCCCTGTCTCACACAGAGAGACCACCCTCTGGTAATTCTTTGCTTCGTCTTTCCACGTAGGAATATAGAAAATCTTCTTATCATTAAGCACCTGCAAATCAGCTTGAGACAAGTTAACCAAGTGCATTTGATCGTACACTCTCAGGATCTCTTGTTTGTCTTCATATTCCATCACAGCTTCAGCGGTTTGACAATCAACATACCACCACTTGAGATCCTTCAACACATCCTTGGGTGTTAGCTTCATAGGAACCTCTTTCAAACAACGAATCGGCTTGTACTTCATCACCATCCAGGGCTTACCATCAGCCCGCATACCACGTTCCTTATCTTCAATCAGCTTCCCCTTCTGAGGCTTTAGTAACTCAAACTTTTTCTTTTCAACACTCTCCTTCCACACAATCTTTCCAACCCATCTTGCAAAATCATCATCACTTCTATTTATTAATCTCAACCGAGCCAAATCTTTTACCTCGTACTCAGTCAAGGTGTTGAGCGATCTCAATGCCTTATTAAAATACTAAACCCCATCATATCGCTTTATCACAAACAACTTCAACTGTTCATCATATAAGCAGCAAATGATACCTTTCTTCGACTCAGCATAACCTTTGATATAGTAGCTTTTCTTGAACATTGTGGGTACCACTGGCTTCTTTGTCTTGAAGAACCACTGAGCACAACCTTCTTTCCATCTTGGCTGCTCTTCCCACTCAGAATCACCTGACACATTTTCATCTTGAAATACATTTTCTTGATCAACACCTGAATATCGTGCTCAACACTATCATCAACTATCTCTCCTTCCTCTAACCCACTGTTAATCTCTATCTGTTCCCCAATTTTCTCTATCTCACTAACAGTCATTACATCATCACCCAAATCATCCTCATCATCAAAAACCATTGTCTCATCACATGCACTACCCGATGGACCAGCAGACTCCCCTTGAGATGTGGAAGCTCCAAGAGTTTGTTCAGTTCTTGGCAGCTCACCTCCTGCATCTTTTGATGCATTGGGATCATCATCTCTGTCCTGTCTTCTCTTCGTTCTTAACTCATCACCCTTGCAACTCGACTCCCCCTGAGATGCTAAGAACTGCTTCAGCTGATCAAACAACTTACCATGCTCAACAAGCAGTGCAGTCTGAAGTTGATTCTCTGCCACCAGACGATTAACAGCCTGAGTCTGCATAACATTTACCCTCGACTGTTCAGCAACCACCCTTTCAAGAGCCGCACTCCTCTCAGAATCAGACAAATTTGGATCAAAATCAAAGTTCATGTGAGAGGTATCCTGAGCATGCGGTGGTGGAATTTCCAAGCTTACAGTAATATCAGATGTAGATTGAGTAGTAACTGGGGGTGGCATAGAGACAGATAACCCAGCAGTCGCTACCAGCTTGGACTCAACAAATCTAGCAACCACCTCTGATGGAGTAAGAGTAGGAGGTGGTAAAGAAACAATCTCCGGTGTTGACAACTGAACAGTAGACGGAGCAATACCAGATGGTGAAGATACGGGCACCAAAGGTACACTCAAGGTCACCGGCAATGGAACAGTCGAAGAAGCAGGTAACATAGACATACCGGATAACGATGGTGGAGAAAAAAGGACAACCCTTGAACTTTCACCAACTTTTTCCTTCGTTGATCTTCATACAAAACGATACAAATCATCCTCATAATCTGATTCACTATCATCAGAGTCTTTCTTTCATTTGCCATGAATTCTTTCTTGTCTAGCAAGAACTCGTTGTGCTTCAACAATGTCATCAGTGGAGGAATCAGACAAAGTCCCCTCAGAATCCTCCACAGAGGAAACAGACGGACCCACATTCACACCAGAAACTGCAACTATAGAAGCTTGAAGTTCAGCAGGATCTACCGTACACATATCAAAGAAACTTTGCCCTCCAAAGGCAACTTCAAGTTCAACCTGTTATGCAGGAGCTGCAACTGGATCAACCAGTGGTGCTTGTTGTACCACGGGTGGTGGTTGTATCACAGGAGGAGGTTGAGGAATATCAACTTGTTGCGGAGCCGGATCAATGAACTCATCCTCTAGTGGAGAAACATAAGCAGGATTTACAAGATAACCAAACAATGCAGTGTGCCTTGGACGAAGTTCAGGCTTGCTACGAGCACTAGATGACCTACACTGTGCAAAGATTCTCTTATTTATACTTTCAACATAGGAGATAGGACGACGCTGTGGCAGATTAGGAGCAACATGATTGAGAATCATCTGTAAGAACCTCGGGTACATCAAGAACCATTCCCGTGCCAATGCTCGTCGCTGACGATCGATCTTGTAAAATACCATCTGACTTAAACTATAAGGCTTGTTGTAAGTCAGTGCAGCCATTGCAGATTGCATTATCGCACCCATACCATCCGTACCAGCCTTGAGACCAGACATGCACACAATCTTCACGTGCATCAAAAACCTCCAATGATCCAATAGAAACCCCTTACACTTTTGATAATCGTCCAACTGACCTGAATAACCCATACGAAGAAATGCCCCAGTCCTGAAAGAAGCCGAGAACTCAGTAGGATCCTCAGTCGTCTCAACCCCACACTGTAAAGCTTCCCTGATCTGATTTGCCGAGAACTGTACCACTTGATTGTTCACAGTAGCACGCATCACTGGAGGTTCAACCCGACAATCATATTCAACTGTCCTCCAAAAATCTTCAATGTTTGGTAGAGATATCGGTAGAGTAGTTGTAATGGCATGAAAGATACGTGAGTGAATGAGAAATGAAATGATCCCATGAAAGTCATTAGTTCCACGACCATCCGGATCCAAGGTGATATACATATTGTGACCTGGTAAAAACTGTCTCTTATCATCTCTGCCTTCATCACCACCAGTGCCACCAGCACCTGCCACAACTGCCATATCTGCACAACAAACGAGCTAAGTTAGACAAGTATAGCAAAAGGTTACAACTTCGTTGATTATGATACAGGCGAAATTGTATTTCAAGCAAAGTTAGTTATCTTCACTGAGAATATATCTTCGCACATCTGCAACACAACATAATATGCAGGAAGGAAGAATGGTATCTACACATAAGCGCAGGTGACAGAGCAGCGAAGTTATGTTAGGGGCGAAGTTAGGGTTAACTTCGCTAAACTTAAACTTCGTCGCTAAAGCAGAGAATGCCAGACGTTGTTTGATGTAAATATGGACTATCAGGTATCGATCGCTTCAATAGGATAATGAGATTTATGTTCCGAACAACCTTATATCCTCAAAATAATTGTTAATCAACCAGTAGTAGGGTTAATAAGTTTTGATAACAAGACCGATTAAAACAAGAAAGTGTGGAGCAGATTAACAACCAAGATATATGAATTATGACTCAATAAAGGGCAACGAACCTCGATTGCAAACGAAAAATGGATTAACAAGAGGTTTGATTCAAATGGTAAGTTCGCCGAGGGTTTAGTGTATAAAAGTTTGACCAGATTTGACCACCGTTGCCTCTTATATAGTTTTGAAAACCCAAGGGGTGAGGTTAGGTCAACTTCGCCCTTTAGACAACTTCGCCCTTTAGTTAAGTTTGCCCATAGCGAAGTTAAGTAAAATAAAAAATAAACGATCAAAAACAAGTAACCAAAGTGTTTAATGAAGTTAAAACATAAGACAAGAAACATAACTAAAGTTAAATAGAAGGACGGGATCAAATTTCAGTCTTGCAGAGACCCAGCATGTTTTTAGAAAAGATCCGAAGAGAAATCATACTTATTAAGAGGCTGTCACACAGATCCATGTTCAGCGGTATTATGACATAGAGAAACAGGTTGTAGGTAGGTATAAAACTTAATATGGTTTTCATTGCTTCTGTGATACGGGTTAGATTCAATTAAGCTCAAAATTTAGATGGACATCACATGTGAGATTGTGATGCCTCCTATCTATTCTCAAGGCATATTTGGATTTCCCCAAGTCACCCCGAGTTGACTTCGACCCGTAGTGTCTGATCAATTAATATTCACATGTCGACTTCCGGATTCGTCTTCCCGATCTGTCTTATACTTTGAATATATTTTGAATATGCTTTCTTGCCTATTCCTTGATATTTGAAAACAGATAATCTTCAAAAGGCTTAACGATACTAATAAGATCCTCTATTATTTTTTATTTTTTTTATTTTATTTTTTTTGAATAATAAGAATACAACTGCAAGTCCCGAATTTAGATCACTGCAAAAACGTAACACTATCTTCGCGGGGATCAAGACACTCGGGGGCTCGTGTATGACTGGGTAATCACTTTTCTGCCTATCATTCGGAGAGATATATGTGGAGACATGCACATTTCAAAATGACTCTCCACATTAAATCGAGTAGATTTAGTTTGTATCACTTCTACCTTTACGCACCATAGAAAGCTACCATAACATACAATGACTGTTCTAGAGTCTTTTAGGCCTAATTACTTCACCGGTTAGGCACACAAAATCAGTTTATCTATCACTTTCCATGGTTGGATCAATTTTCATTTATAACACCAATATTTAAACTTCTTTCGAAGTTATAGACTGAAAAGATATATCATTTCCCAAAAAAAAATTTAAATTTAAACGCCCCGATCAAGTCAAAGTCTTTAGGTAAAAGGCTATCCTGAAGATCTAGTGGATCAGCCGGACCAACCATATACGAATATGTGTCCCTCCAACTAAGTATGAACGACTAATTTTAAGCGAAGGAATAAAAACCCATCATAAACCACCCCGGGTCGCTTTCAGTTATCTGGTTAATGGCTATCCTTATAGTCTACACGTAGATATAAGGACCAAACATATTCATGGAATATGTCCGTCAAACTTTAGCAACCAACATAGTTTTAAGCGATAGTGATTTTTTATTTTTTTTAAGAAACAAAACGAAAAACAAGGTTACTCGGAATTGATCATCCCATTAAGCTCAACGAGGTTTTGAAAACGGGATTGGTCAAACGCTTTTGTAAAAAGATCGGCAAAATTATCCAGTGAATCAACCTTTTCAAGCACAATTAATTTCTTCTCAGCACAATCCCGTATAAAATGATGACGAATGTCAATATGTTTAGTTTTACTGTGTTTAACTGGATTGTTAGTTACTGAGATAGCAGCAGTGTTATCAATGCAAATAGGAGTTTGAGTGAAATTCAGACCATAATCGCGCATTTGTTGTTGTATCCATAAAACCTGGGAGCAGTAGTTCGATGCTGCCATGTATTCTACTTCGCAGGTGGATATGGCTACAGAGGTCTGCTTCTTGCACTGCCACGACACCAATATTCCTCCAAGAAACTAACATCCACCGGTGGTTGACTTCCTGTTCTGATTACATCCTCCATAGTCAGAGTCAGTGTATGCTACCAGATCCAGTTCGCCTCCTTTAGAGTACCAGAGACCCAACTTAGGCTTTCCTTTAAGGTACCGCAAGATCCTCTTCACTCCCTTCATGTGCGATTCCTTCGGGTTGGCCTGAAAACGAGCACAAAGACAAACTGCAAACATAATGTTAGGTCTAGAAGCAGTTAGATACATTAAAGAACCTATAATTGCCCGATACTGAGTGGGATCCACATCTTTATCACTGTCGGAATCAGCACCCAGTTTGTGGTTGACGGAGATTGGAGTGTCAAACGAGGTACTATCGTCCATCTTAAAGCGCTTAAGCACATTGTGAACATAATTAGTTTGATGAATGAACATGCCATCCTTTTTCTGATCAACCTGTAATCCTAAAAAGAAAGTTAATTCGCCCATGGCGCTCATCTCAAACCTTTTCTTCATGACTGCTTCAAACTCCTGACACATAGAAAATCGTGAGGCAGCAAAGATAATGTCGTCCACATAGACCTGGACGAGAAGAAAATCACCCCCATTTCTTTTTACAAACAAAGTACTGTCGATCTTCCCTCTCTCAAACCCATTCTCTAGCAAGTAATCTGACAGAGTTGCATATCAGGCTCGAGGTGCCTGATGTAGGCCATATAATGCTTTGCTAAGTTTGTACACATGATCAGGAAAATCTGGGTCAGGGAAACCCGGAGGTTGTTCTACATATACCACCTCATCGACTTTTCCATTAAGAAACGCACTTTTAACATCCAGATGGAACACTTTCATCTCTTTGTGTGCAGCAAATGCCAGGAACAGTCGAATTGCCTCCAATCTTGCCACAGGAGCAAACACTTCGTTGTAATCAATTCATTCCTGTTGATTAAACCCTTTAACTACTAATCTTGCCTTGTTGCGAATGATTACTCCCTTCTCATCTCTTTTACACTTGAATACCCACTTAGTACCGATAGCATTCACATCTTCTGGTTTTTCAACTAACTGCCATACTTCCTTTTTTTTCAAACTGTGCCAGTTCTTCCTGCATGGCTTCAACCCATGAGCTATCCTTCAGTGCCATTTGATAATTCGTTGGTTCAATCTAACTGATGAAACAGGCATACAAGCATTCATTTATAATACCAGTGTCTTTAATGCTTGCATACACACATGTGTTTTCATCCAAACTTCTTCTAGTACTCACACCATCAAAAGGATTACCGATCACATTTTCTAAAGGATGATTCTTGTGAATTTTGGTAGTTTGTACCGGACCAACTTCCAGATCATTCTCAAGATTTGAAAATTTTTCATCTGAGTGATGTTGAGAGTGAAATGGATTGAAGAAATCATCTTCAGTCGAGACAGATGGAGTTTCAACAGCACTTGACGTGATAGGTTGATTTTCATTATATTGGGGACGTTGCACAATGGCCTCCTCTTCGTCTAACAGCATCTGAGTGGCCATCTTCTCATCTATGTCTGCAAAATCCAAGTTAGGCACATTAAAATATTTGAATAGCTTATCATAGTCGAAAGCCTCTGTTGGTCCCATGCTAGGCCTTGGTGATTTATAACTAGTAATGTCAGTGTTACATACCACTTCAACCTTGTTGTTTGATAAATTAAAGACTCTTCTATTGGGTGTCCCAACCACATAGCCAAACAAAATACCTTCGTCAGCTTTCTCACCAAATTTAGAGTTAGTCTTTAATATCAAACACGGGGACTCGAAAGGTTCAAGACCTTTCAGATTTGGCTTTCTACCATGCATAAGTTCATAACAGGTTTTATTTAATCTTTTAACAGTTAAAACACGATTAAGGATATAACAGGCCGTAGCAAAGCCTCTGCCCAGAACACCACGGGAAGTTTAGTGTCTGCCAGCATAGTCCTAGCGCCTTCGATTAGAGTTCTGTTCTTCCTTTCAGCTACTCCATTTTGTTGCGAAGTATATGGTGCGCTATACTGATGTTCTATCCCTTTCTGCAAACAAAACATCTCCATTTGGTAGTTCTTGAACACCGTTCCATTGTCACTTCTGATGAACTTTACTTTTCTCCCAACAATATTTTCCACTTTGGTAATCAAGTTAATTACCAACGGAACTATTTCATCTTTTGCCTTCGGAAAATAAACCCATGAGTACCGCGAGTAGTAGTCAGTTACTACCAAACAATACGACGTTCCTCCTAGAATCTTGACATTTACGGGACCAAAAAGATCCATATGGAGCAAATCCAAAGTGCTGACAATAGAGTTAACTTTCTTGGAGTGATGTGGCTTCTTGTGTTGCTTTCCTTTCTTGCATGATAAACATTGGTCTTCAAAGTTGAAGTTCTTTAGAGGAACCCCAAGTACCAGCCCATTCTTGACAATGTAGTTCATCTTACGAAGATGAATATGACCCATTCTTCGATGCCACGGCTCTGACTCAGACTCTGTAGCTTTCGACAGAAGACATGACTCTTCCGTCGCCATCTCGGTTGACCGCATGTCCATTACATATGTGTTCTTTTCTCTTTGAGCCTTCATCACAATCCAGGTTTCAGGAATCTTGAAACCGGGACAAAGCACGAGAGCTTCATCCTTGGTAAATTGCATAGAGTATTCTTTGTCACATATCTGAGAGACACTCAAGAGATTGTGCTTCAACTCCTCCACGGAATTCACCTTCTCCAACTTTATTCTTCCATTTGTAACCATACCGATTCCAGTAATTTTTCCTCCACTTTCTCCAGCAAAACTAACTCTTCCTCCTTGAACAACTTTCCAATCACGTAACAATCTCTTGTTCCTGTCATGTGCCGGGAACATCCACTGTCGACAACCCACATGTTGTTCACAGCCCGTTCGACTGTTCCTGCACAATTAAATAAACAAATTAAAAAGGAGGGACCCAAGACCTGTTGGTCTTGGGTTGATCAAATCGATTAAACGGGATCCAACTCCTTGGATGCCCAAAGTTCAGTTGAGGGAAGTTTTATCAGAGCTGAATGGAGGATATCTTGAAAATTGGTTATGAGGCCAATTAAACATTCTTGGGTTTCTAGCATTCTTGTATTCAAACCTACCTGATCTGTGGTTTCTTTTGTAAAATTGAGGTTGGTTTCTTTGAAAACTTGAATTTTTTCGACGATTACAGTCGGAGGCATTGTTATTTTTATCAGCATAAGTTTTAAAGTGTTTTTTATTCTCAGTTTTAGTTGGCCTCATATTTCTAGAATTTCTCTTTTTCAGTGGACAGTCATTGACAAGGTGCCCTATCTTGTTGCACCTAAAACAACATCTGTTGGAACAACTAGTGTCCATCTAAACATTCGTTTCAGAAGTTGTAGCAGAAGATGAGGCTGTGTTATTGACATGTTGTCTAACATAGGGGGGGGGGGGGGACAAAAGGGTTTAAAGAAGATTTCTTTTCATTAAAAACATAATTCTCCCCCCGTTTGAGTAACACAACTTCATCCTCTCCTTTGACAGAGTCGGCGGAATTTGAACCTTGACTTGTGACATGAGAACTTGTCTGACCAGTTTCGTTACTAACATTAGTATTAACGTTAGTATTGATTTTATCAACTTTAACTGGTACCTTGTTGACGTTCACATTACCCGTTGCAGTCTGATAAGTTTCAACACTTTCAGATGGCTGATTACAAGGATTATAAGTATAATTATTATTGAAAGGTGGCGGAACCTCATTATATCCAATTCCCCCTTTGTTGATAGGGGAACGTTGAACACTTAGGGCATGATCAAGCATCATGTATGAATTCCTAAACTGTTCAAGCTTCCTATTTAATTCCACCACTTTTACTTGGTAATCAGCTATCTGTTTATCCTTTTCAGCTATAATATTAGTCTTTTCTTCCATGACTTCATAACTTAAATCGATAACTTGAATTTTCTCAGCAAGTGGTGCCTTAAGGTTTCTTATATCTTTTTCACTAGCTTTTATTTTTATAGAGAAACTATTTTCTTTCTTTTTAGAGAAATGATGTTCCTCTTTTAACGTTTTTAATTCTTTATCCAAGTTAACATACTGATCAGTTAAAGCATTTAATTGTTCAGACAATTCCTCACATTGTTCACACTGAGATTTAGTACATACCTCTGAAAGCTGATCACTTACTTCTACCATGTATGCTTGATTCTCCACTGACTCTTTGTCACATCTTCCACTCTCTATGTTTACCAGATTTGCTTGTTCAATCACCTCCTCAACTTGTATATTCCAGTTATACCCACCGTTATGTTGAGACACCATAGCTTTAATTTCATTTCCACTTCCATTCTGTTGAGTAGGTCTGTTCTGACTTCGTTCGACTCTTTCATTTGCACACTCTCTAGCAAAGTGTCCATTTTTTTTATAGTTGTAACAGCGAACCTTTGACTTGTCGAACCCTGGTCTCTCTCCAATGAACTTTCTGCCAATTTTCTTCATAAACCTTTTCACCCTTCTCACAATCATTGCCATTTGCTACTACAGATCCATTTCTTCCATGTCATCAGCATCTATCTGATCATAATCCTCATCCAAGGTTGCAGGGTCGACTATCTTTCCCTTGATTTAGTTCTCATATGAGGCGATGAAAGAGGCATAAAGCACAAACTGTTGTTCAGCTGATTTCACACTCATAGGCATCTGCGAGTAACTTTTGTTAGAGACATTGGCTGAGGAGTTACCAGCTGAGGATTGAGGTTTTGACGAACTACTTCCACCCGCTACAAAGCATATGTCACCATCCATATTCATCACCACATGACCATCTTGAGTAGAGTTTGGTTCACCTCCTGAGTAATAAGCAGTCGATTCTAGTTTAGAGCTTGAGTTTGGAGACCCTTTTGCACCATACATTCCCGGATCCTGAACCTGATTAGTAGGAGTCTATTTCCTTATCATATTTAACTCATAATTACGCAACTTATTGACCACTGTTTCCAAATCAAAAGTTTCAAACTATTTATCTTCTCTCATTAAAACTGTGTATATATCCCATTTTGGTGGGAGAGCGTCCAGAAGCTTTTCTACAATTTCAGGCTCGGTGTACTTCAAGGAGTAGTTATTCAGTTCCGTCATCAGGTGATAATATATTGTGATGATGCCATCGAGTGACTCATTCTTAAATCCTTTGAACACTGAGAATTGAGTTTTCAACAACTTTGACTTTGAGTTACGAATCCCGACATTACCCTCATAGCGATTCTCTAATGCTTCCCATAATTCTCTGGCAGATTTGTACTTTCTTAAAGTATGAAGAATCTCTTGAGGTAGAGCCATGGTGATTGCAGCTAATGCTTTACTTTCAGCCTCATATATTTTCTTTTCATCATCTTCCATCTTATTGTACTTCTTAAGCTGCTCTCTACCTTCAAACATGGCTGTTGGAGGGATGTACCCATCTTGAATGTAGACCCACATTTTTGCATCTTGATATTTCACATATTGTTCAAACCTATCTTTCCATGCAACAAACTCAGTTCCTTTCATAAGTTTTGGAGATTTAGTTGCTGAACCAGCTTCAACTTCCATCTTTACCAGTTCTGTGATGTTTACCAAAGTCATACCTGAACGAAACGAGACTTAGAATCCAAAAACTATATTATGTGAACAGTGAACAGCGAAGTTATTATAATTTCGCTAGCCACCAACTTTGCAGACCTTAACTTCGCAGATCTTATAAGTTTGCTGAACTTACAACTTCGCATATCTTATAAGTTCGCCAAAACCCTATATCTTCGCCAAAAACCCTAGGTTTTGTGTCGACAACTTCGCTGGGAGATCGGATTAGATCTGCAACTTAGAATCTTTGATTTCGAAGGTTTTGGGGGTACAATGAAGTGTGATTTGAAGGGTATAGTTGAGAAACAAGCAAAATAATGGTATACCAACGTGAAACGATTCCGAGAATAGTCTATCGGAATAATCTTAACACTTGTGTGATAATCCCGAACCACACAATCACGAGCAAAATGTTCTGATACCAATTGTAGGTTCCCAGCCGGATCTACACAAGAGTATCTCGTAACACGAGGGTGCGGAATCCCCTACGTACACGATACGGGTGCTAAGATGATGAACACGTAAATCACACGTAAACACACGAATATAAAGGAATACTTGTTGAACGATGATATTGATAAACCAAATCACCAAAACACGTAACCTTCGTACGAAGGTCACAAAATACAGCCGTCAGGTATATTCTAAATGAGTCGAAGTTAGGAAATATATATCACGACAACTTCGCCTAACATGCTAGGCGAAGTTGTCCTAACTTCGCTGCCTTTCCAAGTTCACCAAACACAAAAGCAAACTAAACACGTTCAACACAAAACAAACAATGTAACGATTACAGACACAAATAAACACGAGATAAATGAACTACCGGCATCATGCACCAACAGACTCCCCCTTGGCAGTAGCTTCATATCTCTAGCACTTTAGCCGTGTCTTGTAATCCAAAAAGCACGTACCCGATGTCTTCAAGCATGAACGCCCAGTCTCACACAGACAGAGACCACCCTCTGGTACTTCTTTGCTTCGTCTTTCCACGTAGGAATATAGAAAATCTTCTTATCATTAAGTACCTGCAAATCAGCTTGAGACAAGTTAACCAAGTGCATTGGATCGTACACTCTCAGGATCTCCTATTCGTCTTCATCTTCCATCACAGCTTCAGCGGTTTGACAATCAACATACCACCACTTGAGATCCTTCAACACATCCTTGGGCATTAGCTTCATATGAACCTCTTTCAAACAACGAATAGGCTTGTACTTCATCACCATCCAAGGCTTACCATCAGCCCACATACCACGTTCCTTATCTTCATCCAGGGCTTGAGTCCGAGGTACATTGGACCATTTAAAATTATGGATCGTGTAGGTGAAGTGGCTTACAAGCTAGAATTGCCTGATGAGCTAGAAGGAATTCACTCAACCTTCCATGTTTCTCATCTGAGAAAATGTCTGGCTGATGACACGTCGCACGTGCCATTAATGGACATTGAGGTTGATGAACAGTTGAATTATATTGAGCAACCAATCGAGATAGTTGACCGCAAGGAAAAGCAACTTCGTCATAAATTTATCCCATTAGTGAAAGTGATATGGAAGCATCGCAATGGATCAGATGCTACATGGGAAGTTGAAGAAGAGATGCAAAAATTTTATCCAAATTTGTTTATGTAATAGTTAGGTTTCGGGGACGAAACCTCTTTAAGGAGGGAAGACTTGTAACATCCCATTTTTCTAGTTTCGGTTAATAAATGAAAATACGAGTTATTATGAGTCAGGCTAGTGTTGGGTAAATGGATATGGTTTATGGACTTGGGTTATGAAAGAAAAAAGGAAAGACCATGGGCTTAAGCCCATGATCAATAAATATATATACCTTTAATCACCCATTTAATTTCATTTCACACATATTTCATACACCATCAAAACACACACTTAAGCTCACTCTAGTCTCTCTCTCTCTCTAGCCGAACATAGAAGAAGAATTGATCCCGACCTAAGGTAATGATAGTTTGATGTTAAACCTGTTAGTTATAGTCACGAAATGACGAGCCGACACCGTTAAACCATTTAAGTCACGAGATCCGGATGGAATCGGGTATAAACCGAACCTAATATGAGCTTAGGGATCACCCTAGCTCAGATCTGGATCGAACGGAACGAAAAACGGTGAAAAACGAGGGTTTTCCAGTGACGGCGCCTGAAAGGCGGCGCCGGGAAAGGTAATACGAGGAAGGGAATGTCAGAGAATGTTTCTGACATTCTCTGACCTAACCCTAGTTCGCTAACGGGAACTTAATGAATTAAAAGGTGATTCGTTAGCTTATTCGTCTATGGGAGCATAACGAACTAGCTTCATTTCGTGTTCAATTCGTTAAGGGAAAAGATAACGAATCACCCTTGATTCGTTATAGTCATTCGATAAAGGAGATAACGAATTGGAAGGTCCAATTCGTTACATGGACTGATTCGCTACATGAACTGATTCGTCAAAGGACCAGTTCGTTATAAGGTTCAGTTCACTTAATAACCAGTTCGTTAAAGGGTTCAATTCACTACAAGGACCAGTTCGCTAAGATAAGCCAATTCGTTAAGGACCATCTCAACCCTAGCCAGGGGCTCTGCCCCTTGGACCCTGCTAGGGGCTGCTGCCCCTAGGCCCCTCTACCAGGGGCGCTGCCCCTGGACCCCCGTTCGTTGAGGGTTATAATTGGACTAAAAATACGATATGGATAGCGATAGTAATTAATATGCGTAATTTTTATACAGTTAGTCGTGCACAGCTAAAGAGGGGAATAACCGTAAATGGTGAACGCGACCGCATTGAGGTGAGTTTCTAGCCCCATTTCCCTGTTATGTTTTCGGGGCTGTGTGCATACTCGATGTGATAGTTAATACACTTACCTTGTATGATCTATGTATGATGATTGCTTGACGGTGCGTGAACGATCTTCGGATATTGCATGTACCTCCAGGTGGTAGTTAAAGATATGATTGATATATGTATGATGTATGAATGATGTATGTATGTATGTATGTATGTATGTATGTATGTATGTATGTATGTATGTATGTATGTATGTATGTTATGTCGATAGTACGTGAACGATATTCGAATATTGCACGTGTTATTAAGTCAGGTATGTAAGAGAAAGGTATGTTACGGTAGTATAATACAAAGGGACCAGACCCTAATATTATCTGTGAGGATAGGGACTAGACCCTTATAATATATGTGATTGTAGGGACCACACCCTTATAATATATGTGATGATAGGGACCAGACCCTAATAATATCTGTGATGTTGGGGACCAGGCCCTTATAATATCTGTGAGATTATAGGGCGGAAGGCTCTTTAAATAGTATGGATAGTTATGTATATAAAGTAAAGTATGAACAGTGTACACACCTTCGGGCACGTGTGCAAGTGTGAGAACAGATTGTATGTTGTATGATTAATTAGAACTCACTCAGCGTAGCTGACTTTTAGTATGCACGTAGATGAGTAGACTGAGGCAGCTCGCAGGAGGGGAAGCACATGGCATGATCTTGAAGAAGCTGACATCTCAAGAAATGTTATGTTATCTTAAAAAGGCAATGTTTTATGTTTAAATAATTTGAATGCTCGTTAAGACAATGATTAATGGTCATGTAATGTAATGGTTTCAATGTTTTTAATATTCCGCGAATGTTTTTATTAACTCTGATATTTAGAACTATGTAAATGAGTAAATCCAACGTCCAAAGTATGGCACCGGTAACGGGGCCTTACAAGTTGGTATCAGAGCAAAGTTCGAGAGTTTTAAGCATCCTACATGCTTAGACTCGAATAGAGAATGGGATTGAAGTAAGAAAAGAAAGAAAATGCCAGTTCGAGAATGTCATGTGTCACTCAAGCAAGCTAAGTAAAGGTAAAGTATGTGATTAAATTCACATGTAAAGTAGAATGATGAATGGATATTTACGTAATTGCTAAATAAAGAATGCATGAATGCTAGCTTAATTTCTAGGGATAGGAGTATGTAATGATATGAACTGTTTGATTGTCTTATTGTTAGAAGTAGAATTAGCACAATTAGACTCATAAGAGGAAGTGTATAGGACACGGAAAGTAACGTGAGCCGCTAATCACAGTTGGCCACTGTTATTACCTGTTAGCCTTACTATCCTTGTAAATAATGGTTCCTTAAGTGATGGCGTTTGTGTTTCTTTATAGAATACGTATGGCTGGAGCAAAGAAAGCTATTGGAAAGGGGGGACGTGTCGGACGTCGTGGTAGGACACGCATTGTCCGAGAACCGTCAGTAGGAGCAGCTACTAACAATGAAGGCGAATGAAGTGCGGCAGGTCGAAAACCGAATAACAATGAAGGGGTTCAACTGAATCCCGCAATTCAAGCTGCCATTGCTCAAGCGTTAGCAACTGCTGGGAAGAACATGAATCCTGAAGGGTCTGCTGGAGGCCGCGAAAGAACTGCCGAAAGGGCAGAAGGAGGAGGTGAGAAGAATGATGAAAGGGAGGGGGAAGAATCAAGTGTGGTTAAGTCAGTGAAGGTTAGTGATAAGAAAAGGGGCCGAGGTGGGTGCAACTATAAGTCCTTCAAGGGATGCGACCCATCGAAGCTAACTAGCTTGGGACCAGACCCTAATAATATCTGTGAGGATAGGGACCAGACCCTTATAATATCTGTGATGGTAGGGACCAGACCCTTATAATATCTGTGATGATAGGTACCAGACCCTAATAATATCTGTGATGTTGGGGACCAGACCCTTATAATATCTATGAGGTTATAGGGCGGAAGGGTTTTTAAATAGTATGGCTAGTTATGTATATAAAGTAAAGTATCAACAGTGTACACATCTTCAGGCACGTGTGCCAATGTGAGAACAGATTGTATGTTGTATGATTAACTAGAACTCACTCAGCGTAGCTAACTTTCAGTATGCACGCAGGTGAGTAGACTGAGGCAGCTCGCACGAGGGGAAGCACATGGCATGATCTTTAAGAAGCTGGCATCTCAAGAAATGTTATGTTATCTTACAAAGACAATGTTTTATGTTTAAATAATTTGAATGCTCGTTAAGACAACGATTAATGGTCATGTAATGTAATGGTTTCAATGTTTTTAATATTCCGCGAATGTTTTTATTAACTCTGATATTTAGAACTATGTAAATGAGTAAATCCAACGTCCAAAGTAGGGCACCGGTAACAGGGCCTTACTAGTTATATACTCCTATCCTTTTATGCATTCGTTCATCATTTCAATATCGTTCATAAATCTTTCATAAGACATTCATATAGCATACACTTACCACTAAGGTAAGTGTATTAACTAACATGTAGAGTATGCACACAGCCCCGAAAAACATAACAGAGAAAAAGCGCTAGAAACTCACCTAGGTCCTGTTTCTTTCTGAATTGATTGTATCACCTTTCTTCATCTGAGCACGGCTAACTGTATAACGGAAATCTTCAGTTTTAGTTGTTACGGTTTTGTAAATTAAAACCGGACTTCCCGACCTCTTATCGGAGATCTGATTGGTGGGAGTCTCCCTCTAAATTCCATAAACATTCAGTTAAAATGTGAAACTGATTCGACGGTTAGATCTTCCGAAATCGTCGGGTCTTTGTGGGTTTCTCTCTCAAAAATGGGAATTTTGGGTGTGAATGAGGTTGGAGGTCAAGAGGGTTATAATGAGATGGTGGCTACATTTATAGGAAGAGGGTAGGGTTTCATGTTTAATTTTTCACCTAATGATACTTAACCCCCTCACACTTTAGATAATTTCATTTATATCTTTAATTCAACTAAAACCCGATTTATTTAAATACAACGAAACTTGGGATCTTACAAGTCTACCCACCTTATAAGAGGTTTCCTCCTTTTAACCTACTTAGTCCTTGTAAAAGGAATACTTCATGTATTCACATCCTTTGTTGAATCGTCTTAACTTCCTATCTTACAGGTTTATCCTTGTTTCACAATCATCGAGTGATGTTTATTAGTTTTAGATGTCCATGATTGCTTGTCCATGAAGTCTTCGATGATACGCTTCCTATCTAGACTTAGAAAGTCCCATCATTTCCTTAAGCATGTTTTTGTTTCTTATCTTTTAAACAGAAATATTGCACTTAGCGTCACAACACTTAGCATTGAATGACCTTCTGTCTAATTACAACTTTTAGAAAATATACTAATTTGCAATACGTTCAAAACATATTAATTCCAAAAAAGGAAACCTTTTTAGCTTCTCCTTGAGGAATACTTTTTGAAATCAGTTTGTCTATTCCATAAGATAGAGCACTTCTTGAAATTACTGAGAACATCCATTGCATAACTTTTCGGAGAACTCCTTAAGTCACCATTTAAACCTTCTTTCATTCTCAGCTTTGCATCAACACGTAGGGTTCATGAGTTATAGCTGTCTAAGGTAGCTTGATCATGAAGTACATGATGATGCATCTTCTTTTTCTTGACTAATAAAGTCTCACCTTGTCTTATGAATCCATTGTGGTTTGCTGCTTCATATCAGGCTGCCTGATATATCATAACTAATTATCTTAACCGACTTCCTTTTCGGGCATGTCTTGACCTTCATATGGACATTCACAAATACCATTCTATTATTTCTATTTTAGAGGGCTTCCTTCTCATGATCACATGTTTATCAGTGACAACACTAATCACTCATATTAAGACTCAATTCAAATAAACATAAGTCTAAACAATTGATATACGTCTATTTATACATCTTGGATCCCTTGTAAAGTTATGTTTATTTAATATTTTGAGTTCGTTTTAGTTCGTGTTTTGGTTTATCTTTTATTAATTTAGGTTTTGAGTCAAGTATTTCATATATTTACATGTTTTATATCGTTTGGTGTCTTGAATGTTAAGCTTTAATTCTTTCTGTCTTTTCATGCGAAGCTTGAGTTCGTTTTGTTCGTTAATGACTACATGATTATTCCAGTTAGCGTTTCGATTTGTTTTCATGTAGATGGTGGTTTGAAAGTCAAGGAAAAGATGATCTAGAAGGTTCTTAACGTTACTTTATGTTCAAGAAAGAGATCTAAGATGATTTAATAACAAATAACAAGCAAAAATTCGTAGGCTACTCATATGACCGCCGCGCCGCGCTAAGGGAAAAGGCAATATGCCTTCGCGGGGCGCCTAGGCCTTCTGGTCAGCCAAAAATTGCAAGCCCAGTCCCGATTTTCGTTATATAAACATTTCTTGCAAAACCCAGCCGATCTAGACACTATTGGAGCCGATTTTCCAAGGGTTTGTGAAGGTTTTGAGGCTAGGAATCAAGGAGGATCATCAAGCTTTCATCCGGGTGTTCAAGGATCAATCGCAAAGGGTTTTATCGCTCTAATTTTTGTTCATTGTTCATTATTTATCATGTCTTTCCTTTTTGTTTTTAATACTTGTTTAGGATTGTTTCAATAATGGTTCTAGGCTAGACTTCATGTCTACCTAGGTTTGATGAACATGTTTGAGACTTGATTCTTGCTTTGGACTTATGCTTTGATTATGGTTTCGTTTTATTTAAAGTAAAGACTTGATTTTTCTTTCATGATGCATATGAGTGTTTATTATCTTTATTGATTGTTAATTATAGCTTCACATAGATCTTTAATCTTTTGATTGTGTTCTTTAGATTTAGGGTTTATGTTTAATCATTACTTGGTGTTTTGATTATTGTGATTGAATGGGCCCATTAGATCATAGAAGCTTGTTGATAGTTGGTTAGGGTTTTGAATGTTCTGCTAAATTCCAATAGCTGTAAGGTGAGGAGTTGTTCATGTGTCTTGGTCAATTGCATGCTAGGATAGTAGTGACAATATTCTTGCTTATTGGGTTGATCCTTGTTCATGATGTCATGTTAGTTTATCAAGTTATCTAGAGTTTTGTGTTCCATAAGATTGCTTGCTTTAGATACTATTTATTAACCCTATTTGATAACCGTATGGAAGTCAATATAACTGATTGCTTAATAATCTAATATTCATTCTTTGGGATTTCGTTTGATTCAGTCAATGGTCCTTAGGGTTTGTTAGATGAATACGTTTAGAAATCAGTTTCCATAATCATGTTATTTGTCCATTGCTTGATGATTGTTGATACATGGGATTCTTACCTAGGTAGATTCCTTCTCTGATTGGTTTCGATCTTGTGTTTTATTGCTTATTTCTAGTTTACTCGTTATTAATTTCTTAGTTTAATCTTAGTTTAAAAACCCCCTTTAAACATTAATAATAAATAGTCGTGTCGTAAGTCGAGTCTAATTAGTTAATTAACGTAATTTATAGAGTCCTGTGGGTTCGATATTCCGGACTTACTTAGCTTTAGTACAATTGACCGGTTCACTTGCCGGTGTTTTGTGTAGTTGAGTCTTAAGTCTAGTTTTTATTACTTGTTTAGCTTAGTTAATATTTAATTGACTGTTTCTAGCACATCAACAATCTCCACACCTTCCTTACATGTCTTATATCCTTGATTTCTGGCATCCTCTTGCGGTGTGATTGCAGCTCCATATTCGTAACTCTTGTGGTTGTTCTTATCCACGTAGGCAAGGTATTATGTCCTCTCGCAATGTCACATACCTTGAACTCATTTTACTCAACTTCTACTTAATGTTTCACTTTCATCGGTATTTGCCTTCATTGTAACAGGCATCTTTCTTTTCAAAGCCTCGATGTAAACCGAGTATCTAGACTTATGAGCTTCATCTTGGATTTGGCCTCGAAGATCTCCATGATGTGGAATCCTCAGGCGACCAAATCTGAATTTCACATCATAAGTATTGTCTTCCAAATCTCAGAGTAATTAGAAAATTCATTTCTTTTTAAACTTGCTCTCATCCTTTATAACTTCTATTGTGCCTTGTAGATCTCGCTCATGAATTCCGAAGTGCTAACTAATTTATACAACTTAATTGGCGTGATAACCTCTTCACCTTTATGACTAAGTGCGTCAGCGACCACATTAGCCTCACCAGGATAATACTTGATTTCACAATCATAATCCTTTATCATCCTTAACCATCATGTTTACCTCATATTCTATTCTTTCTGCTTGAAGAGATATCTAAATTCTTATGACATGTATTAATGGTACACCTTGAAAACCTAGCACACAGTTACTCTTTCTTCAGCGTCTCCAACACTTCTCTCAAGTTTTCCGCATGGTCGGATTTATTCCTTGAATATTTCAAGATTATCATCAACAAAAGCAATGTCAGATTTGTCCAACATCGGATGACATACCCTATTCATCATAACCATATATGCTGATGGAGCATTCTTCAATCCAAATGATATCACAAGAAACTCTTAGTGTCCATATTGTGTCTGGAACGTTGTCTTAGGGATGTCTGCCTCTTTTACTTTCATATGATGTTAGCCTGCTCTGAGGCCTATTTGCGAGGACCAACTAGCACCTTGCAATTGATAGAACAAATAATCAATCTGTGGCGACAGGTATATATTCATCACTGTAAGCTTGTTCAGCTCGCGGTAATTTATATACATTCTCATACTTCCGTCTTTCTTCTTCATGTACATCACCGGTTCACCCTGCAAGGAAACACTTAGTATTATAAAACCTTTATAGAAGAGTTCTTGTAGTTGGGTCATTAGCTCTTTAATCTCGGACGAAGTCAGGTGGTAAAGTGCTTTCACGACGGGTTGTGCTCCTGGTATTAACTCTACCTATCTCTCATTCTGGTTGAAACCCTAGAAAGTCCTCTAGGAACTCTTCTGGATAGTCACACATACAAAAACATCTTTCACTTCTTTCGTCTCGGCCGTAGCTTTGACCACATACGCCAAGTAGTCACTGCACCCTTGCCATAATGAACCTTCGGCTTTATCTTCAAAATGATGTTAAACCTTGAACTTGCACTGTACTGCCATCCGAAGACTTCAACCTTATCAACTTACTCTTACACACTATATGAGCCTCAAACTCAAACAAAAATTCCATTCCCAAATGGCATCAAACTTTCTTAAGGTCAAACATAATGTTGGAATTACGTATGCCCGAGACACATACTTATACTAATGTGGCTAACTGTGTTTGGTCCAAGTCGGGTCATACCCAATAACAAGCTAGACGACACCAAATGTATTCTTTTAACGATTTGATCATTTAAATGAATACCGAACACTACGTGTTTAGAAAATTGGTTTTCTAAACAAACACACTTGAGGATTCAAATAAATTATTTGGATAATTTGTTTATATAAACTAATTATTTAATTGGTTAAATAATTAAATAGATGTATGCACATTTTATGAAAATGAGTTTTATAAAATGAATGGAGATGTTTTAAATGTTAAAACACAAAACAAAAAAAAAAAAAAAAAAAAAAGGAAAACATAACAAAACCGGCCACCCATGTGGGGGTGGTGGTTTTGCCCAATCAAAGACCAAGATACTCTTTGGTTCTCCTTTTATGTTCCTCCATTCAACACACATGCATTTGGGTCTTGTTTTTGAATCCTTTCAAGTATAATCAAGCTTAAAAACTCTCTCTTTCTCCCTAATTAATCACGGCAGCAGCAGCAGAAAAAAAGGGGTTTTGTGAGCTTGTTTTGGTGTTCAAGAATCCTAGCAAATAACTTGGTGTTGTTGCAAAAGGCTTGGGGTATCACTCTCTTGAGGTTTTCTTCTTTGGAGGCTTGCCTTTCATCCATCATCCCCTTCAACAACCTACATCATCCTATAAGGTATAAGGAGGTACATTTACATTTTGTGAGCATATTGTTCTTGTAATATTGATCCTTGTTCATTGGGTTTTAATTTTAACATAATGGTATGTTCATAACAAGTTTTAAAATCTAAGCTTCCGTTGCGTTTTCTTGTTAAAATGGTTAACTTGAACTTTGATAAGCTTGTATAAAACCCAACAATGGCATCAAGAGCCGGTTACAAGGACTTATGCTCCTTGCATGTTCATAAATTTCGGATTTTTTCATGGGTGAAAAGGGGGTCCGAAATTTTGGTGGATTTAACCCCTCATGGTTTTGTAAGATCTTGACATGCATGCAAAGATCTTAGGAAACCATTTAACATTTGGATGTTGAAAATATCAAAATTGCATTTTTGGGGGGGTTTTGGGCCGTAGCCTCTTGGGGGGGGGGGCCGATTCCTTTTGATGTTTTTGGGCAATGGTTGCTTAGGTTGCATGCTTAGAACATTTGGTATGTTTGGATGTGTCATAACCGAAACCGAGACCTTGGATGTGTTGATTGTTGTTATGTGTATGTTGGTTATATTTATTATTCAATATGGTTGTAATAATTCATATTTTAGGCTTGTGTAATTTATTTATTCATAAGTTGGTATGTAATAAATAGATTAGTTGCATTTTCTTTGTTTTAGAAAAATATGTATTAGGATACATTTTGTAAAAAATTGAAGATGCAAGAATTGGTGGATTTGGGCCTTGGACCAAATTTTGGGCTTGTTGGGCCTCACCGGCCCATCATGGGATTCAAGCCCATTAAGCCCATAAATTTCACTCTTGGGCCCAAGAAGACTTTTGGAAGTTTGGAGCCCATTTACAAGCCCAACAAGAACACAACAACTTGGAAAGGATACTTGAAGCATTTGGATGCAAGATCAAGTGGGAGTCAACATTCCATCCTTGTGTCATGTTTTGTCCCTTAGGTGAGACTTATGACCTATACTTGTTTCGGCTAACAAGTATGGTCAAACTTAGCGGTTCTCGGTTATGACTATATTTTGCATGTATGCTTGGTTGTTTGTTTTACTTTATGTAATGTGTGGTTGATAGATATTAGGATATCCAAACCGTCACATAGGAACGACAACTAGCATAAAACGGGTTCTAATATATATTTGGTAATATCGCGTCAATTAGTTAATAAAATGGGTTTATTAAAACTAAGCGATTACTCACATATAATAAAATTGGTTTTATTATAACTAGAACCTTGAAAATTGGTTTTCAAAATCGCCATATTACTAAATGCATGTTAGGATATGGCATAATGTTTTTCAAACTAGAATATTGGAAAACTTTAAAAATCCCTTTTTCATAATTACCAAGGAAACAAGTCTAACACCATCCTTTTGTATGACACTTAACGTATTAGGGAACTTTAAATGGGATAAAGGTCACCTAACCATTTTGAGCAAACTAATATACTTAGGGTAATATTAACATATTTGTGGGATAAAGGTCACCTAACCACTTGTATGTTAATCTTACATGTTTATACAAGTAGGACGACTTGAATTGGAAACCATGTGATAAAGGTCACCTAAGCATGGGGTCCAATGGTGTTGATGGGATAAACATGCCAACACGAAATAAGGATTTCGAATGGTCCCATACCTCTAGAAGTTGCAAAGGGTTGCAATCGTCAAGGTTGACTACCTTGTTAAATCAAATAACGGGATAAAGGTCACCTAACCGAAATTTGATTTATCGTTGGATTCTAAAATTTAATTATTATTTTAAAATTTGGAATAAAAGGGTATTAATAATTAAAATTGTTTATAATACTAAATAAAACTTTGTTAAATTTTGTAGATGGCCGCTAACAATGCAAACACCTCTACCCATAACACCCGTAACCTATCCTTAAGAACCATCCTTGAAAAGGATCGTCTAAACCATAATAACTTTATGGATTGGTATCGCAACTTGAGAATAGTTCTCAAGCAAGAAGAGATATCATATGTCTTAGACGATCCCATTCCCGACGAGCCTAACGTGGAAGATGAGGAGGCTTATTACGATTGGGTCAAGTACACCAAAGATTCGGTACAAGCCTCTTGCCTCATGTTAGCAACTATGATTCCCGAAATCCAAAAGGATTTCGAGCATCATGGGGCATACGACATGATAACTCAATTGAAGGAAATGTTCCTTCAACAAGCTAGAGCGGAACGTTTCGAAACGGTTCGAGCGTTTCATGCATGTCGTATGGAGGAAACCCAAAGCGTCTCATCTTATGTCCTAAAGATGAAAAGCTACATTGAAAAGCTAAATAGGTTGAATTGTCCCGTGTCTAATGAGTTGGCTACGGATTTGATCCTCAACTCATTGACCAAAAAGTTTGAAACTTTTGTCATAAATTATAACATGAATGGATGGGACAAAAGCATTGGTGAGCTTCACGCAATGCTAAGAACGGCCGAAGCGGGAATGGGTAAAAAGGTTTTACCCGTTCTAACAATCAATGAAGGCAAAAAGGGACATAACTCCAAACCCAAAGCAAGTGTTGCTAAGGGCAAGGGCCACGTCCAAGGAAAGGGAAAGAGAAAAGCCATTACGCCCTACAAACCGAAGGAAAAGAAGCAAAAGGTTGCGACGCAAGATCCATGCTTTGAGTGTGGAGAGATAGGTCATTGGAAAAGAAATTGTCCGACCTATCTCAATGCATTAAAAGATAAGAGGGATGCGGGGCATACCTCAGGTATTATCTTTACTATATATGTTGAACTAAATGTTATTTCTTCAAATACATGGGTACTTGATACCGGATGTGGAACTCACATTTGCAATTTGTTGCAGGGGTTCAAAAGAAATAAACAACTCAACAAAGGGGACATTAGTCTCTTTATGGGCAATGGAGCAAGAGTTGAAGTCCAAGCTCAAGGAGACTACTTGTTAAAGCTTCCAAGTGGTTTGGAAGTAATTTTGAAGAATGTTTTGTATGCTCCTAAGTTAAGGAGAAACATTATTTCCGTGTCCCTTTTGAAACAATGTGGCTTTGATTTTAAATTTATGGATTATGATATTCATGTTTTGATGAATGGCATATTTTATTTTAAAGCTATACCCATGAATGGTATATATGAAATAGATCAAAGTGGTATGTCACATAGTAGTTCAATGTATAATGTCAACACCAAGAAACTCAAGAAGGACTTGGGTGATCCCTATCTTTGGCATTGTCGCCTTGGACATATAAGCAAGAATCGCATGCAAACTCTTCGCAAGAGTGGTATTCTAGAAACCAATGAGTTTGATTCATTTGATGTATGTGAATCTTGTTTACAAGGCAAAATGACAAAGCAACCCTTTAATAAAACTTTTGAAAGGTCAAAAGAATTATTGGGTATCATACATTCGGATGTATGTGGTCCTTTTAGACCAATGACTAGGAATGGTGAAAGATACTTCATTACCTTTATTGACGATTACAGTCGATATGGTTATGTGTACTTAATGAAACACAAAGATGAAGCTTTTGAAATGTTCAAAGACTTCAAAGCTGAAGTAGAAAGACAACTCAAAACCACAATCAAAGTACTTCGTAGTGATAGAGGAGGTGAATACCTAAGTGGTATTTTTCAAGATCATCTTAAGAGTTGTGGAATTATTTCACAACTTACTCCACCTGGAACACCACAACATAATGGTGTGTCTGAAAGGAGAAATCGTACCCTATTAGATATGGTTCGATCGATGATGGCTAGAAGCACTTTACCTCTATCATTTTGGGGCTATGCTTTACTTTCCGCTGTTCGCATATTGAATATGGCTCCAACCAAGAAAGTGGAGAAGACACCTTTTGAAATATGGCATGGAAAGGCTCCATCGCTATCATTCTTAAAAGTTTGGGGTTGTGAAACTTATGTAAAGCAATACACCCCAAACAAGTTAGAAGTCCGATCCACTAAGTGTATCTTTATTGGTTACCCTAAAGATGATATAGGATATTACTTTTACGATCCTAGTGAGCAAAATGTTATTATTGCTCGAAAGGGTAAGTTCTTGGAAACTAAGTTCCTTAAGGAAGGAACTAATAGTAGAACAGTGAAATTTGATGAGGATCAAGAATCACAAGATGATACACAATTGGTTGATACTAGCACTCAACAAGAGGTTGTTGAAAGTGATCAAGTGGTTGATCAAAACACACAAAACGTTCGCAGATCTGGTAGAGTTAGCAATCCACCCGAAAGATATGGATTTTTTGTAGAAGGTTGCTACGTGGTAGATTCGGATGAACCAACCACATACCGTGATGCAATGTCCAAGAATGATTGTGACAAATGGCTTGAAGCCATGAACGTTGAGATGCAATCCATGTATGACAACCAAGTTTGGGAATTGGTTGAACCACCACTCAACTCCAAAGCCGTTGGAAGTAAGTGGGTTTTCAAAAGAAAAACGGATATGCATGGAAACTTGGATACTTATAAAGCAAGACTTGTAGCTAAAGGTTTCACTCAAACTCAAGGGGTTGATTATGATGAAACTTTTTCGCCTGTGGCAATGCTAAAGTCTATTAGGATATTATTTGCCATAGCCGCACATTATGATTATGAAATTTGGCAAATGGATGTCAAGACCGCTTTCCTAAATGGATATCTTGAGGAAGATGTCTATATGGTTCAGCCTGAGGGTTTTGTCGATCCGAAACATCCTAAAAAGGTATGCAAGTTAAAGAAATCAATCTATGGATTGAAACAAGCATCTAGAACTTGGAATCATCGTTTTGATGAAGAAATCAAAAATTTTGGGTTCATCAAGAACGCTGATGAGGCTTGTGTGTATAAAAAGGCTAGTGGGAGTATAATTACCTTCTTAGTATTGTATGTCGATGACATTCTACTATTTGGAAATGACATTCCAACCATGGAAAGCGTTAAGGCTTGGCTTGGAAGTAGATTTTCCATCAAGGATCTTGGTGAAGCTGCCTATATTTTGGGAATAAAGATCTATAGGGATAGGTCAAGGCGCTTGATAGGTTTGAACCAAAGTACATACATTGATAAAATCTTGAAAAGGTTCAAGATGGAAAACTCCAAGAAAGGTTTTGTACCTATTCAAAGAGGGACCATATTGAGTTCAGCTCAATGTCCAAGCTCAAAGGGTGAGCAAGACATGATGAAACAAATCCCATATGCTTCTGCTATAGGATCCATCATGTATGCGATGATATGTACTAGACCGGATGTGTCATGCGCTTTGAGCATGACAAGCAGATACCAACAGAATCCAGGAGACAGTCATTGGATGGCTGTTAAGAGCATATTGAAATACCTTAGGAGAACTAAGGATATGTTTCTGATATATGGATCTGGTGAGGAGGAACTCGCTATAAAAGGTTACACGGATGCGAGCTTCCAAACTGATCGAGATGATTCTCGATCACAATCTGGGTATGTGTTCACTCTTAATGGAGGAGCTGTCTCTTGGAAGAGCTCAAAACAGGAAGTGGTAGCATTGTCCACTACAGAATCAGAATACATCGCCGCTTCATTGGCAGCTCAAGAAGCTGCATGGTTGAAGAAATTCATTACCGATCTAGGGGTGGTCTCTTCCATTCAAGACCCCCTAGAAATCTTTTGTGACAACGAGGGTGCGATTGCACAAATCAAGGAACCTCGTTCGCACCAAAAGACAAGGCACATAGAGCGGAGATTCAACTACATAAGGGATGAAGTTGAAAAGGGAAAGATATGTATTCGCAAAGTTGGAACTGATCAAAATCTTGCGGACCCATTCACGAAGCTCCTAGAAAGACCGAAACATGAGCGTCATGCGAGTGGCTTAGGACTTCGATATTCTAGTAATTGGATTTGATCTATTTTGTATTAAAGTTTAAAAGACTTTTGTAATTTAACTCTTTTATATGATTATGGAATCTTGAGTTAAATTCTAATTTTGCATGTTTAATCCATGAATAAGTTATCTTATTCTAAAAGTCCGTAGTCGATCACATTTGTGGGAACAAATATGAAGCAAGACTATTATGAACTAGGATTGGTGGATATTCATAAGGAATGAATATGGAGCATAGGTTTGCTGCCAAAGTTCATAGATATTTATGGGATACAAATATTGGACTGACCCGCTCTCAATATTACTACATGGAGTCGATTGACTTGATCATTAGTAATCTTGAGTAAAGGAGAATTTCATATTATCCTTAGACCTGAGATGTATATTGGGTCTTGATTTTCACCGAGTATTACACTTTGACTCTCCCCTTCGCTATTCGTAAAAGATGGTACATAAGGATGAGCTCGGGTGGAGTATAAAGTGATAGTGAGAGGCGTATACAGTCAAGACGGAATTTGTTCCTCTTATGTGTTGAGAGTTTAGATGTCTAAGGCCTGATAAAGTTGAATTGAAAAGAGAATGATCACCTATGTCTCTTAGATCCAACATGACATCTAGCAACAAAGGGATATAATGATAGATTCACCTAAATCATATCAAGTAAGGAACTTGAAGGGATGATGTTATTGAATGGCACTTCGTCAAACACATTAGGGGTGGTGAACTGTTGTTAGGCGGTATTCACCACTTGCATTAATTTTCTATGTATCTCGTGCAAGTGGGAGATTGTTGGAATTACGTATGCCCGAGACACATACTTATACTAATGTGGCTAACTGTGTTTGGTCCAAGTCGGGTCATACCCAATAACAAGCTAGACGACACCAAATGTATTCTTTTAACGATTTGATCATTTAAATGAATACCGAACACTACGTGTTTAGAAAATTGGTTTTCTAAACAAACACACTTGAGGATTCAAATAAATTATTTGGATAATTTGTTTATATAAACTAATTATTTAATTGGTTAAATAATTAAATAGATGTATGCACATTTTATGAAAATGAGTTTTATAAAATGAATGGAGATGTTTTAAATGTTAAAACACAAAACAAAAAAAAAAAAAAAAAAAAAAGGAAAACATAACAAAACCGGCCACCCATGTGGGGGTGGTGGTTTTGCCCAATCAAAGACCAAGATACTCTTTGGTTCTCCTTTTATGTTCCTCCATTCAACACACATGCATTTGGGTCTTGTTTTTGAATCCTTTCAAGTATAATCAAGCTTAAAAACTCTCTCTTTCTCCCTAATTAATCACGGCAGCAGCAGCAGAAAAAAAGGGGTTTTGTGAGCTTGTTTTGGTGTTCAAGAATCCTAGCAAATAACTTGGTGTTGTTGCAAAAGGCTTGGGGTATCACTCTCTTGAGGTTTTCTTCTTTGGAGGCTTGCCTTTCATCCATCATCCCCTTCAACAACCTACATCATCCTATAAGGTATAAGGAGGTACATTTACATTTTGTGAGCATATTGTTCTTGTAATATTGATCCTTGTTCATTGGGTTTTAATTTTAACATAATGGTATGTTCATAACAAGTTTTAAAATCTAAGCTTCCGTTGCGTTTTCTTGTTAAAATGGTTAACTTGAACTTTGATAAGCTTGTATAAAACCCAACACATAAAGAGTAGCAAGGAACTCAAGTCCCTCTAGTTCTACCTTACAATTCTTAACCGTCCTCATAATTTAAAAGGAAAGTATCGCTAGTGGTCTCCTCTATAAATTCTCAAGTACACAACTACATTCGTCCTAGTGTCCTCCTTTCATATTCGCTACCCTATGTATCCTCATCCTTTCATGCTTTATCAATTAGGGTACCTTGATAGTCACCCGTAATTCTCGATCATCTCTACTTTCTCAACATTCTCTTTGTCACTCACGATCCAGGAAGTTCTTTTATGGAGTTAACTATCGCAGGCACCCTACATGTGTTGACTTATTCGGGCTTATCTCCGTTTCTTTCATGTTTCTTCCACTTTGGTTTCCTTGTTTGGTTGCCTTTGATGCTTCAGTGAACATTGCTGGCATTGAAGTGCGAAACAAGAGAGCAACTCCCATAGTGTATTCGACTACAAGCTCCAAGTGTGATCCTTCTTCATTACTTTCTAAAGTTTGAGTCCTACTGCTTTCGTATATCGCTCTACCACACCTTCTTTAAAAAGGGCGTCTGGTTGGAACATGTCCTACCACAACATCATGTACAACCTCCTTAAGCTTGTCCCTTTGTAGCAGTCATCATATATCTTCTCTAAGGAAACACAAATGTTATCCCTCCAAGAAATATTTAGGACATGTTTTATAAGGTAAGTAGTTAATGACAGTGGCCAAGTGTAATTAACTCTTTACATTACTACTCAGGTCCTACATACTTTCCTTTATGATTTCACTTGTGCTAGTTTCTACTTCTCACACAATGATGAAAACATGCATTTAACCTACATTCTTATCCATAGCCATTAAGCTAGCATACACACATTATTCTAGCAATTAAGCTAACATTTGCACATCCTTCTACTTTCATTTATCATGCATATGCATATATTTGTAAATCTTTACATGAATTTAATTATGTACCTTACCTTTCTCGAGCTTGCTTGAGTGACACATCGCTTTCTTGAACTGACATCTTCTTTTTTCTTCTTTTAGTCTAATTCTCTATCCGAGTCTGCGCATGTAGGATGCTTATTTCTCTCAAAGTTGTGCTTTTATACCAACTTGTAAGGCCCCGATCCCGGTGCCCTACATTATTGTTGGATTTACTCATAAACATAGTTCTAAATATCCGAGTGAATTAAAACTTTTCGTGCAATACAAAACTTCAACCATTCAATACCAAATATTCGAATCTTGTATTTAAACATAACATAAAATGAACATCATGACAATTCTTCTTCATATTCCAGCCTCTTCAGCTCATGCCATGTGTCTCCCTTAAGCCGGCTGCTTTAACCTATTTTCATGCGTGCATACTATAAGTTATCTACGCTGAGTCAGTTCTAGTTAATCAGGCAACATACATTACATTTACATTCATGTATATACGTATCCGAATATACATATTACTTACTTGACCAGTTTACTTTCCTTTCATACATATTTACGTACGTATATAACTACTTACATACATTCTTTCATTCTTTCATTCTTTCATTCTTTCATACTTTTAAACTACATACATAACTATCTCTACCGTCTCAGATATTTGTTTGGTCTAGTCCATTCTATCTCATATATTAGTAGGGTCTGGTCCCTTCTATTTCATATATTACTTGTTTTTTGTCCCTTCTATCTCAGATATTACTAGGTCTGGTCCCTTTCTTTTCTATCTAATATATTACTAAAGTTTGGTCCCTTCAATCTCATATATTAGTAGGGACTGGTTCCTTTTATCTAATATATTATTAGGGTCTAGTCTCTTCTTTCCATACAACCATACATACATTAGACATATATACATATATTCATAAACATCTACATATATACTCCTAACCTTTTATACATTCGTTCATCATTTCAATATCATTCATTTCAATAACACGGGGCAATCCCGCTGCTTGTGCCCCGTGTTACGACAAAATTTGCAGCTTAATTTTCCGGATGTGGCTTTTGAGCTAGGGCTGCACTTGTACTAGTTTTATGGACTTTGGAGCTTTCCCCTTTGAAGTTTCCCTTCCTCTTTAATGGTTTGGTAGTGGCGACATGAACAACATCTGTTTTTTCTAACTTCAAATGTTCTTCCTCATGCACACACATTGCTATCAACTCATTCATTGACCATTTATCTCTCTAAGTGTTATAGTTAATTTTGAAAGCATCAAAGCATGCAAGAGAAGTCATAATGAAGTGTACTAGAAAACCATCACTGATTTCCATGTCTAAGATCTTGAGTTTATTAGCCATGTCATTCATCATCATTATGTGTTCATGCACATCACTTAACCCATTATACTTTAAAGTAAGCATCTTCAGAAAGCTCGTATGCACTTTTGAATATCCTTTGAGTTGTTCTTCCAATGAGTCTAGATAAGTTTTAGCATTTTCAGAATCAGGCATTGCTCCCCTGATAGAAACTAAGATGGACTCCTTGATTACCATCAGACACATTCGGTTAGATCTTTCCCACCTTTCATACTCTTGTTTCTATTCTGCTTTGGTTTCATCAGTAAGAGTAGCGGAAGCATCATGCCTTAGCGCATAATCAAGATCCAACATGCCAAGAATAAGTTTGACTAAGTCCCTCCATGAGGCAAAGTTTGACCTAATCAGAACATAAACTCCAAAATTTGGAGGGATAATGGATTCTAGATTAATATATGCAGAACTGGCAGAGTTGAAGCGACCTAAATGATGGGGTAACCAAAATAAAACAAACATAATTAATAAATTGAAGATAAAAACCCATCTTAACACCAAAAATAATAGGTTAAACCTAAAATTCTATTTGAAAATTGGTTTCGCGTTGGCTTTGACCAATATCCAAGTATTGTGAATGAAAATAATGTTCTAATTGAAAGTTGGCTTTGCGTTGGCTATGACCGACGTTCAAGTATTATGAGCATATAATTGTAAGGCCCTACTTGAATGTTGGCTTCACGTTGACTTTGACCACCATTCAAGTATTATGAACATACATAAAACAAGAAATTCGACACATAAATACACACATCACCGTTGGGCAGAGTTGTATATTCATGCATGTTATGCCTATATATCATCAAACAAATAGCCGTTGGGTTCATTGTTCGACAATACACATTAAATGAATATTATGATCAATTGACTTGAACTTCTCATTGGTTCGGCCATTCATATCATCAATACTTATATTTTATTTAAGATGCAATCATGCAACAAAAGTTTAACGGAGATCAGAAAGTTATGATCATAAATTTTTGTACATTATTTCACTAAATCAATAACAATGATCAGAATTATGATTATAAATTTTTGTACATTATTTCACTAAATCAATAATAGTAGAAGAAAATAACATGTATTATTAATACATGTCTCTTAAGACTTAGTAAAAGTAAATTCACTAGAATAGCATAAGACAAAAGACTTTTAACAAACTCCTAAGCATGAGAAAATTTTGTGTTGCATAAAATTCATATTAATTATAAGCCAAATATTTATTTATCCACTTAATTTGCAAATCCATTTGTAAGGTCATTTAACGTAACAAACAATTATGGACTAATTTGTAAAAAAATTTCATGAACAACTTTAATCCAAATGAAGTTAAGTAACTATTTAACTAATTGTATGTTAATGCATACAGTGGTCTGATCGAAAGTTTCATTGAGATCAGTAAGTTGTGATCAACATTTTGAAAACATGACTAAATCATTGGCAGCAAACAAAATGAAATAATAATGACCACATGCCAACTTCATATAACCATAACGATTTACACAAAATTAAATGGGCTTAAAATTAACCAAGCCCATAAATGAAAAAATAGAACATGTGAAAATAATTGAGGGTCATACAAACAAAAGTGAAAATTATATGGGACCTCTAGAAATTAATCAAACCTAAGCATGTTTCCTAGTGTAATTTATCACGGTGAAATTTATAAATCAACTTTTCATTCAAGCACTTTAATGTCTGTTATATTTAATCAGACAATAAAATGGAGATAAGTATCATCCATAATATGTTTGACCCACGACCTAAACACCCTTTGCAATCCATAACAAACGGACCAACCATTAACGGGCTTATATCTCAATAAATCCATTAACGGGCTTACAACTTAATCAATCCAAAATAAATGTTCACAACAACTAAAATATACGAAAGACTATTAAACAAACTAGACACCGGCCCAACTAATGAGTTACGGGTCACATTCTCCCCCCTAATTCATTATTCCTTCAATCTTCAATTCTTCATGTGCTTTCACCAACCAAGTCTTCGTCTTCTTCCTCCACTATTTTGCCTCTGGATATTTTGCCTCGAAGTATTCTTCCTCCAGGAATTTCACCTCTTTGTATGCCTCTTCTAGGTATTCTTTGATAGGGACCCGTAGAGTGGTTTAGGCTCCAAGATAGTAAATCCATAGAGTGGATCAAGCTCTAAAGAATAACAAGAAGAACAATAACATTTGCGACAATTTTCTCTGTTCTTTTTCATTCATCAAAACAGTTACAATTCATGCATACTAAAATAAAGGGAAACATGGGATGGATGTAAACTACCAATTATACCACATGGGATGATGGAAACATAAGCAAACAATGCAACTAACTAAATTAAACGTGGGAATTGAGACATGAGTGAATATATGGCTACGTTGTATGTGTCATTCTTCCTCTAGAAATTATTCCTTCACCTTGTCTACTTCAATAGTACCAACATTCTTCCATCTGGTCTCTTTTCCACTTGGGCCTTCATCTTGCGGTGTATAATCCATGGTTTCAATTTTAATCCCAGTGTGCCTTGTCTTATAACTTTCTTTCACCAGTCTGTCATATTCCTTGTTAACCAAATCCGCCATGCTTTCTTCTACCACTTTCTTACCTTTATTTCAATGGCCATGATATTCATACAAGTATTCTTCCTCTACTTCTTTCTCGTTTCTCTTACCAACAAAATTCACAATGATATCCATCAAACATGTCCCTTAACGAACGCGCACCTCCCATTACATGGGTTTCAATTCCATGACTCTCCAATTGTTTCATGTTTAATACATTAATATCTTGACTCGGAATGTAACTATCACATGGAACCTTCCTTGATTTACCCCAAAATGGAACTTTTAAAGTACTCACACCATGAACAAAAACAAAACTCATTATTTCCTCGTCAACCTAAAACCGAAACTTCTTTTAAAATTTCCCAAAATTTTCTTATTACAAGTTGTAAGATATTTGGCATTGGGATCAACATGCTAAACATTGTTCCACTCACCATCATCAGTTCCTATCACGATTTAACCAAAACTTTTGGGTTTTGGGACAGAATCAGTATACTTACTTGGGCAAAAGATTGAAACATGACCCACTTCTTGTGTAAGGCCCCGTTGCCGGTGCCCTACTTTGGACGTTGGATTTACTCATAAACACAGTTCTAAATATCATAGTTAATTAAAACTTTACGCAGAATATAAAAACTTCATTCAACATTACATAACATTTACTAACTTGCCTTAATCAAACATTCTTGTCTTTCAAATTAAACATAAATTCATAAAAACAACTTGAGTCTTTAGATGCCAGCCTCGTATTCATCTGCCATGTGTCCTCCTCAGGCTAGCCGTTTCATTCTACTCACCTGCGTGCATACTAAAAGTCAGCTACACTGAGTGAGTTCTAGTTAATCATACAACATACCACACATTCATAATTACATACTTTCATACATGCTTCATACTTTCATACTTTCATTTATAACATACTTACATACCTTCGTACCTTTTTTCTTTCATATTCATACATTACGTTTTAAAGAGCATTACGTCCTATAACCTTCGCATATATTATTAGGGCATGCAACCCTGTAACCTTCGCATATATTATTAGGGCATGCAACCTTGTAACCTTCGCATATATTATTAGGGTATGCAACCATGTAACCTTCGCATATATTATTAGGGTATTCAACCCTGTAACCCTCGCATATATTATTAGGGTATGCAACCCTGTAACCTTCTACACATCCTATAACCATCCATAACTTTCTATACATACTTTCATAATATAACCATACATATTTTTCTTAACAATACGTGCAATATCCGAAGATCGTTCACGTACTATCAAGCATTCATAATATAAACATGCATACTTTCCTTAACAATACGTGCAATATCCGAAGATCGTTCACGTATTATCAAGCATTAATTCATAATATAAACATAACTATCGTATTCATCATCAATACATACACTTACCACTTAAGGTAAGTGTATTAACATTCACATTGAGTATGCACGCAGCCCGGAAAACATAACTAGGAAAATGGGGCAAGAAACTCACCTGGATCCTGTTACGTTCTCCGTTAATCGTTATCCCTGTCTTTAACTGTGGTCGGATAACTGTACATTAATTTCATGTATCAATATTTGTCCTAGTCACTTTATTCAAGTTTCAGCCAAAATGGCTAAGTCTGGTCTATTATAATGGCCTATAATGTATCGTATTCATAAGCATGGCCTTATATTAGAATACAGTCTACTTAGAATATAATTTCATCATTAAGGTATTCAACTGACTTGATGTTAGAATACACATGCACTTGCATGGATGTGTATATGAACATAACACGTTGTCATTATGCATATATTTGGATGCAATATGAATACCCTTGATTTTGATTATAAATCCTTGTCTTTCTTTCCTTTATTGTATTTGAGTCTTTCAATGTATACTATCATATATATAAATATATTGTACTCGGGTTACACAATGCATTCGAATACATGTATAATGTATTCGAATCACATAAGGGATTCGGATATGCATATTGTATTCGAGTATAAGCACGTATGCGAATGTATCCATTGTATGCGAGTATACCCCTTGTATTTGAATGCATTATATGTATGCAAGTATACCCCCTTGTATTCGAATGCATCTTATGTATGCGAGTCCAACATGTAATCGATCACGTTGTGTGTATTTGGACCTTTCATTGTGTTCAAGCTATACATTGTATGCGAATACTTGTATGTATTCGAGTTTCTTTGATGTAATCGAGTCCCTATATTGTATTCAAATGTTTTGTTTGTATTCGAGTCCACTTTGTAATCGAATAAGTGTATGTATTCGAACCCTGGTATTGTATTCGAATGGCCCATTGTAATTGAATTATAAATTGTATTCGAATATATTTAATGTAATAGAACGTACACCTTGTATTCGAACCGCAGTGTAATCGATTGTAGACATGTATTTGATTTTATGAATTGTATTCGAATTTGTAGATGTATTCGAGTAACCCATTGTAATCGAACGAGATGTATATTGTAATCGAATGGGTTGTAATACTTTGGTCCTTTAGGGACGTTTCTCATTACCTTAATACACTATTAAGGTCCTATATAATCCCATAAACGTTTCCCTAACTGTGTTCGGTTAAGACTTAACCCGGTTATCATAAAGCTTGAACCTTTGTAGGTTTAAAGCATTCAAAGGCTAGATCTAGGGTTTCTTTTATGAGCCGTATATTTCCATGAGTTTGTTAAGCTCATTTTAAACATCAAGTTTGCAACTTTATGATACATCTAGACCCGGTCTACTCTAGGGTTAAGTTTTAGGGAAAACCGTTGATAAAAACATAACCTTTAAAGATAAACAAAATACCTTTATGCGTTTTTAGGCTACGGTTAGCTTTAAGGTTCAACAACAATTGTATCTTGCTCGTATAGTTAAGATTTATCAAGATTTAGCTTGGATTTGGTCTCGGATCTCCTCTCTAGCTCGCGGCCATATATGGGAAGGTGTATGTGTGTGTTTTAGAGTATGTAGAGAATAATGAAGATAGAAATGAGGGTTTTAGGGTCTTAGGGAGGTTTAAGGGGGTATTTATACCCTCTCAAGCCCATGGACCTAAGACCCATCCCATTCCTTATTCCATCTTTCCCCACCCAAGTTCATAATCTTTATTAAATTTAATCTTAATTAAATATGAACACACGTTTAACAAACATAAATTCCTTTATTTATTATTATAAAATTTAGGATGTTACAACTTGACAACGAAAACACCTCGCTCCATAATTTCGGGGCCTTCCAACCAATCATAAACCCTTCACTGGTATCCATGACCAAACTCTTTCCAGCTTTTTCACTTTTCCCTTACTAAGCATCCCGGTAACTAATCTTCCACCTTTGAACCCTATTGGTTTTTTTTCCTCGACATAGGCAACTCCTTGCCTTTCCTCGCGATCTCTTTCTCCGCCATGCCCGGTGCACTCCTGGATGATTCCTTGTAACCATCAACCAAAACATCCTCTGGTTGAAACTCATTCGGTCTACCACCGAATTCGGCCTTGCCGACTTTCTTAGTCCACCGGAAACTGCAGCGCTTGACACATGGGAAACTTCTTACCGATCAGAAAACCCTATGACTACCCTATGACTCTGATACCGGACACAATGTTGATAATCACCACAAACAATAATAATAATAATAACAATAATAATAATAACAATAACACAAGTATGTGAATGTGAAATTGTCAAAGCGATTACATTGTTTACAAACTGAGTCTAACAACCTTATATAGATGTTGAAGGGTTGCAAGGAAGGGATGCGATATTTCAAATTAATACCTTATCCTAAAAATGGTTATTGATTACGGCTCATGACCATCATCCCTATAAACATGTAGATAAGTATCATCCATAATATGTTTGGCGCATGGCCTAAACACCCCTTGCAATCCATAGCAAACGGACCAACCCTTACAGGCTTACAGCTTAATCAATCCAAAACAAATGTTCACAGCTAGTGAAATAAACGAAAGCTAGTGAAATAAACGAACTAGACACCGGCCCAACTAATGCATTAAGGGTCACAAATAATTATGGTCACTTACCATCGGTACTCCATATCCCTATATAAGCAAGGTTTTTGGTCTGACCCAGCAAATGTATTTAGAACATAATTTCCATATTTTTTTTATTATTCTCTACAAAGTAACTTATTCAATACAATTCAATACAACATTGTTCTTTACACAATTCGCAAGAGATGCATGGCCATAGAAATTATAATACCTACAATATGTATCATTGAAAACAATGAAACTTATGGTATATAAATAGATCATCAAAAAACATACGAATATGTAAAAAGCATGTCACATCCAGAAACAAGACAATGAACAAAATTGATTCAAAAAAAATTTGATTTCCAAGTGTAAAGCTGAAATCAGCAGAAAACACAACATCTGATCTCCTTTTCTATTCAATCCCCGAATCAGACTCACAAGAGGGAAGAATTGCCTCAAAAAACATTGACATATGGGGGTGTGTATTTATCTGCAATTACTAGAAATTAATTTTCTCACTCTGTGCATTGCGACTTCAAAACTTACAGCAGAGAAGGCCCTTCCTCCATCTTCTTTGCTTTTGTAATATTTTCCTCTCTTCATTTCCCATTCTTGCAGGGCTGCTAGCATACTCTGTTTCTAGTCTGCACCACGAAATAGATTTTGTAGATACAATAAGTAGATAGTCAAGCCATGGCTCCAGAAGAATACAATATATATACAATGGTTTACTAGCATTGTACATACAAAAATGAGTGGATTTGAGTTGTAGTTTACGCTAAATATATTACACAGAAAGTGGTAAAAAAAATAACGCCAAAGAGGTGTTGGAACTTGTCGAAAATACATTTCTAGTGAATATGACTTTTTTAAGTCGGTTTTACTCTATGGTTTCAATAATCATAATTCAATTACTGTTTTATAGAAGAAAAAGAGTTGGACAAACTTTTTAGCAGGTCAACTCAAACTACACATATATTATTTTCAGGTTAAAGTGAAGTTATTACGTGGGGAAGGCGAAGGATCTCGAACTATTTGCACTGCTATCTGATCGAGTAGACATGCCACCGACAAATGGCATAGGCCTGGAGCAGGATATAAGTTCTGAGATGACACCTGCCATGGAGAAGCTTGACTCTCCTTCAACATATCTTGCTTCATGATTTTTCACTGCGACTTCATAACCAGAAGCCATATCTTGTTGATTAACAACACCGTCTGTGTGTAAATGTTCGTATATGGATTCAGGATTCAAGTTTCCACAAGGAATACTATCCTTTGTTTTCCTTGTGCCAAAATGAAAAGTGACACCTTCTGTTATCTTTTTTTCATTAAATGTATTCTTTAGTTTGTCTTTAGAACCCTGTGATTCAAACATTTATAGTTATTTACTCGTATAAAACATGGTACATCATAGCTAGGTGGAGGTGTAAACTCATGTATGTGTGAATATGTTAATTTGGTATTTTGGTTTACTGTAAAAGGTCAAATGTGTACGATCAAAAGCATTAACTGCTAAAAACATGTGAAATGTGTTACTCACGCGTATCCTAGTTAAGTATTATAATTCCAAAATCATTTTATTTTGAAATATTTGATTATATTATAGTACAAGGAAAAGCCACAGTTATGCTTTTGGTCTTTTCAGTTTTTCCCCAATACTTCTGTTGTTTCATTAACAATTAAGATTTAACACCACCCATTTTCCCACTTTTAAACTGAACAAGTATGCAATAATTAGATAGTACGTACCTGAAGAGGATGTTGATTGATATCATCATCACAAAGGTTAGAGGACACTGGGAATTCCAGGGGTGTTTGTGACCAATCTTGTAAATTATTACTTAGGTTCAACTTCTCTTTACAAGTGTTTGCTAACATGTCTGGACCATAATCGTAACAACATGCTATCGTTGAAGATCTCCACCATTCATGCTTAAGAAACTCAGTGGCGAGATTTGGTTCAATCATGTCATTATCATCTCCATTCACATGATTATTATCCTTATGACTTGAAATAGTTTCTTCTTCATGTATTACTTCATCAATGCATATATCCTTAATACGAAAATCATTCTCTTTATAACATACTACCAGTTCTGGCAATTCGCATTCTACTGAATGCTTATCAACTCGAAATCCAGCGGACTTCGCTACCGAATGCACATCTTCGCCGCTATTGGTAAATTCGTTCCCAAAAGTTGAACTTTCGAGTTCTGGCCGATTTGTCCAGAAGTTGACTTGAATGTCCTCTTCGTTTGATAAAAAAGGATTTGTACACCTAGAATCCCTATTTATGCTTGCATCTTGCTCATCTGTGTTGAAATCACTGTTGGATTCAAAACACAACTGATTTAGAACCGTGCATCCAAGTTAATCTATACAGATACTAAGATTATTGTTAAAAAGGAAATATGAGGAAATGAAATTCTTATATGTTAAATGGTTTTCTAGGAGAGAGATCAAATCGTTTTGGTTTCTCTAAGCGATCTGTCACTTGAAATGGTGGATCCTAACGTTACTGCAGACTAGGTTAGGGATTGTCTGCTGGGTTGGAGAATTTACACGAATTCCACCATTTCAAATGGAGGAACCTCTAAATTGATAATTACTTTGTACAAATTAAAGTCACATCTCATCGAGCATCTTACCTAACTTTGCGCTGATAACATCCGCCATTTGAGATGGCGGGTCATTTGCGTTTCATTGTGATTTGTTATTTGACATGGCGGAACTTAGAGGAATTGTCCAACTCACCAGACATAGTCTACAACGGTTAGGATCCGCCATTTCAAATGGTGGGTTGCTTAGAAACCAAAACATTTTCATTTGTATCCTACAAACCTCTAAAGCGTGTGAATTTCTCCCATTTTCGAAAAACAAGTTATAGATACTAACAACTAGTCTAGTTTGAGAACAAAAAAAATCAAAGATGACTACGTATTAAACGCAATATGCAAAAAATATGAAATCGTATTATTAATGAAACCGAAATAACTTTACCAAATGTCATCAGCATATGCCGGAAGCGTTTGGAGAATCCGCAAGAGTTGCGACGCAGACATTAGCTATATTGGAATCGAAATGGCACCTACCAAGGCAAAGGACATTGAATCCACAAGTTATAACTATTAGAACTTCATTGTGTTGTTTTTGGTTCCTAAAAGAGGGTCCTGTAACATAGGCTAGCAGGATGACAGATTAATTGTGTTTGACTTATTGTATGAGAGGCTGAAACGTTTAATTCAACCAACTTATGATAAGTCAACTAAAGCGTAATCATTTCAACTCAACACAATATAATTTAATAAAATTACGGACATGCATTTTATATATAATAATACACAACATATATAAAGTATATATTAAGAGGAGAAGAGCTCCACCACTAAGTAATACTAATATATAAATTATGGACCAAAAGGTCACAATTAATAGTTTAAAAAAAAACAGTTCATCGTGTCCCCGACACGTACATTCTCGTAACCCGGTCATGAAATAAACAACGGTTCACCTGAAAACTATCTGAATTGATGTCACATTTTTAATTATTCAGCTTTAATATCCTCATTAATGGTGAAGGTATTACCAGCAAGATTATTCGGTTTCTTACATGTACTGATGTCATGTGATGACCTGTAACGTACCTTTGATCAACGGAAGTGCTAGCCGGTTTCTAGTTTTGATGCGGAGAGGTGACATGCATGGAAGATAGGAAATCACGCAAGAATACCTTTTTTATATTAAACAAAAACAAAAAACAAGAATATATATAGATAGATTGGCGTGAGATCAAATGAAAACTCATGTTAAAACGAAAACTTGTAATATAATACTAATGCATATACGCATACAACGACTTCTTTTTTAATATAATACAACACTAATGTACATATACAATACACAAATATTGATATATGCAATTAAATACTATTAAACATAAATTTACACAGTATTAGACATGTGTAATACAATCATATCACATAGTAATACGTATGTGCATTACAACGTTTTTTTATTTTTATTTTTTCCGGTGAGAAGTAACAAAATATAAGAAGAATGGAAGAAACAAAAATTTGAAAATTATTTTTTTAATTAAAAATAATTTTTTAAGAGTTTTTTTAATTCTCTCTATGGATGAGTTTTTAATTTCTCCAATATAGTGAAAAGATCCAATACACTAATCCTTAACCTACATTAACGTACACGAATCCATTTTTTCACGAATCGATCCATGAAATCACATCCAAATATCTCGGAATCGTCAATACATATCCAATCAATCATTTGTTCTCCGGAAAAAACAGTTTTTGATGGTTAATCGATCAATTTTTCACTTTTTTCACAAAGATCGTTTTTTGAGTGTTTGGCCGAGCGTTTGCTGAGCGTTTAAGGTTTCTGAGCGTTTTAGGTTTTTGCCTTTGAGCGTCTCGCGTACGTTAATGTACGTTAAGCATTAGCGTAGCGTAACTGCGCCCTATATATATATATATATAGCAGTACTACACAAATGGGCAAAAGCAGACTGAAATTTGTGACCGACCAAAATGGTCGCAAAATTAGCGACCGTATTTGTGACCGAAGCTAAATCAGTCGCAAAATTAGCGACAAAATTCAAAACAGTTGCAAAATTTGCGACCAAAACAAAATCGGTTGCAAAAGTAGCGACTGAACTTTTTCGGTCACTAATCGGTCGCCAATGTAACGACCGAATTTATTTCTGTTGCAAATGTAGTTGCTAGTTTAAAACTTAAAAAAAGTAATATAATAAAAATTAATTTGGTCGCAAGATCGGTCGAATTTTTCCGATCGAAATTGATTGGTTGCAAAACTAGCAACCAAAACATCGGTCGCCAAATTAACGACCGAAAAGTTACCGTTGCAATTATGGTTTTTGAAAATAAAAAAAGATAGTAAAACACAAATTAATTGGTCACAAAAATGGTTGCGAATTACGACTAAAATTGTTTCGATCGCAAAGATGGTTCGGAAAAGTTGAAGTTATTCAGGCACAAAATTAGCGACCAAAACAACACCGGTCGCAAAGATAGCAACAAAAAAATTGTCATCATTCGTCGCAAATGTAGCGGCAAAAATTGCGTCGGCTGCAAATATGGTCACTAGTTTTAAAAACTAGAAAAAAAAAGTTATAATAATGAAATTTGATTTGGTGGTAAAAACGATCTTTGGTCGAAAATGTTGCCGCCAATATTTAATAAATAAGAAACAACAAATTGAATGTTAAGTCTATCGCAAAAACGGTCAGAAATATAACTACCTTAATTGTTTCGATAGTATAATAACTAGTTTCGAAAAAAATGAAAAAGAAATTAATAATGCTCTATAAGGCCTTATCAGGATCAATAATGGTTAACTAGGGCCAATGGCGATCAATGTGGTCATAAAGTTGTGTCACACTACGGTCATTATGATTTCTTATGACTTAAAATGACTTGAAAAGACCTAATGATGGACAATCAAGACCAATGATGGTCAAATATGGTTGATAGTAGTCAACTGATGCTAGGGTTGAGCATAAATCAATTAAGAGTCGCAAGATTGACAAGACCTAACCTGGATCAGATCTGGTTATTTACAAATATAGTTGGCTCCCGGGTATTAAGAATACCAATATAATCAGGTCTAGGTTCGGGTCAAGTCTCGATGATTTTACCATTTAATCATTAAGTGTTACGGGTAAGATGCACTCTTAACACCCAACCCGAATTAGAAGAGGTTATTTATAATATAGTTGGTTCCCGGGTCCTAAGAATACTAATAATCGGGTCTAGGTCCTTGTTAGGTCTTGCAAGTCTTACCATATTTTACTTTACATAAACAGGTAAGACCTGCGAGACCCGACCCGGATTAGAATTGGTTATATACAATAGGGCCGGTCCTAAGAATATCACTAACCAGGTATGGGTCCGACTTAGTTGCACACCCCTAACTAACATTCGAGGTCAATCAGGAGTAATTAGTGTCAATAGTGATCAATTATAGTTAACTAGTATCAAGTTAATTAGGGTCGTTAACAAGAACAACTTTAGGTATATGGGGTTCAACAGGGCCGATGATAGTCAATTAACATCCATGATTAGGTTGTGTGTTTTAGAATAACTAGAAAAGAGCTACTTATCGCGCTATGTTATTCTCACGTAAGATAACTAGTCATCCGCTATTTAAAGCGTTTTGGATTAACTAGTCACTACCCCATTAAAACAGTAATATATATATGTGTGTGTGTGTGTGGGGGGGGAAATGGTTGGGTTGTGGGGGGCGTCTGGCGTCATGCTCACATAATATGACTCATAAAAAATTAGTACCACCTAATATAAGGTTATTCGTTATGGCTTTAACCATATGAATTCGAAGCCTTCAACGATGGCATCGACGGACATGGACACCACAACACCATGGTGCAAGGGGCGACGTGGAGGCATGTGCGAAGTTGAAACCGGTTCGGTTTTATCAACAAAAGTCAAAATCGGTTTATGATCGGTTCCGATTCGGATTAAAACCGGTTTCTTACCATGTTACAATTGGTTTTGGTTCGGGTTTTGACGGTTTCAGTTTGCTTATGAACTGACTAGGTTCATGTCTTTTCAAATCAAGTATTTTTTTAGCTACCTTTATATTTTATTTTATATCGAGCGAGTTACGTTCCATATGGATTTTGAAAAAACGTTATTTTACTTGATAATTTCTTTTATTTATATGATGCCTAGAAATTTTAATATGTACCTTTTTTAATATTTTCTCAACAAATATCTCCTCCCAAATTTTGTTCCCGCTTCCCCAAATCTTCAATATCTGTTCCCGCTCCTTCAAATCTCCAATATCTTGAAACCAAAAGTTACATATTTAGGCGGTTGATGAAAATTTGAAACACCGAATGTGATATAAGAAAACTGAATCTTAAAGTGGAACACGTCTGGCTCTCGAAAACCCGGGTTAATAGACATCTCACGGACACATAGTGCTTCTGATCGTCATACTGATATCTGTTTCAGGTACGTTTTTATCATTCTTCCTCGAGTAATCTCCGTTTTCATGTTTTTGTGTTGGTTTTTAATTAATCTTGGGTTTGGTGAGACCCATGACCCGCTTATAAAATTGTCTTTCTAATTATAAATAATATATATCTTTTTATAAAGAAATCATATATTAATTTTTAGTATATCCCTATTTTATATGATTTTCATATTAAATATTTGGTGAGATTAATTTTTAATTTAATGAGATTTTATAACTCGTTTAAGGAATATCTGTGTTTGGTGAGACTCATATCCGTGAATTTAGGTTAAATGTATGAGAAGTCTCTATTTACAAATAATGCAATATGGTGGCTTTAGAGAAAGTAGGAAGCAACAAAAAGCTTTTAAAGGTTGCGTTTATATATATCACTAGCTTTTATCCTTCGTATTACGAGATTGTTTTACATTATTCGTTTATAATTTTTATATATTTTTTAGATTTTAATTTTATTTATTGTACAAAAGTTAATAATATTTACAAATAATGCAATATGGTGGCTTTAGAGAAAGTAGGAAGCAACAAAAAGCTTTTAAAGGTTGCGTTTATATATATCACTAGCTTTTATCCTTCGTATTACGGGATTGTTTTACATTATTCGTTTATAATTTTTATATATTTTTTAGATTTTAATTTTATTTATTGTACAAAAGTTAATAATATTATTAGTATTTGATGATAAAAGGGTTTCACAAATAAATGAGATGTTATAACCCTGTTTAAAAGCTATTTGAGTTTGGTGAGACCCATGAGCCGCTTATTTTTTTACTATAAAATTGTTTTTAATTATAAATAATATATATGTACTTTTTTGAGAGAAGAAAAACATATATAATATTTTAGTGTATCCCTATTTCATAATTTTTCATATCTAATATTTTGTGAGATTAAATTTTAATTTAATTAGATGTTATAACCCGTTGAACAAATATACTTGTGAATTCGGGTCAAATGCATTAGAAGCCTTCATTTCCAAATAATGCAATATGATGGCTTGAGAGAATTTTAAAGGTTTCGTTTATATATATTATAGATATATATGGTTTAGACGAGAAATCATTTTAGCGTGATAAAATTAATATGAACCACTATTTTATTTTAAAACCATAAATGTTTAAGTTAAATGCAAATGGCTTAATGCAATAATAAATACATTTTTTCTTCAGTTAATTCAACTAATAAAACCATTAATTTTATTCCTAATTAACATAATCAAACTAAAATAATCAATATATATATATATATATATATATATATATAAAGAATTAATTTATTTTTGTAACTTATTTTTCTTCATTCTTGATTTTTCATCGAATGACACGAAACCAAATCAGAAACGCAATCCTCGACACCGGTAATATACATTAATTTTCTCCGTCATCTCTTTATTACGTTCTTCCATATCGTGTATATCTTTTTGCTCTTGACTTGTTAAAGTTTAATCGTTCAAATTTTTTATTTACTCGATCCAAATTATATGTAAATTAACAAACCCCGGTTAACCCTAGATGTCATGTTAACACCGATTATGTCATTTCATAATTTATTTATTTTTATTTTCTGATATTATTGTGAAATACTTTACTTTCCCCAAATCATTTATTTGGCAGTTGGTAAAGTGATGTTTGCCATATTAATTTCGGGTACAGGATATTGAAATTGTAAATTGGGTGTCCGAGTGTGGGTAATTTTCTAACTTTTATTACTAGGATTACTAACTTGCGTAGTATAGGATTATGTAATAGCTTAATAGGAAGTTAGGAACATTAAAATTAGAAGTTAACTGATTTTGTAAACATGACACTGCATGTGTAAAAATTTCAAAATGTGTTGCTAAAGTTGAAATTGATGGCACATTCTTAAAGTGATAATCACTACTTTAAGTATTAATTGTATACCTTTTCAGATCTGAAACTTAAGGGAAGCAGATGCAATCTCAATCATGGTCTCCGCCATCTACTGTGCAAATTAGGATTCTTGGTATACTTTACACCCTCATAATACTTCTTTTAAATCGTCTCTATTAGTGAGTTTATATAGGCCCTAATATGCCATTAAACTTAACGCGCGTTCCGCCTCTTTTAATTCGAATTTGACATGATACATGTATTCTCAGGTTATATATAAATTATGTAAATTTTATTCATTTTGTAGGCTTTTTTAGAAACGTAAGCTAATGTGTAATCCTTTATAAATCAGGTCTGACTGATGTGTAGTATAAGTAGTTGGGGTTTGAATGTATCTCTTTATATTCATGCTCTTCATGTATTCACGCCTGTTCTCAACACATCTGGCAACATACTACGAGAAGTAACTCATGACAGGTAAGCACACTACATAACTAAACATTTTGTAACTACAATTTAAATGTTTTATTTATCAACCGTCAAAACATCATTGAGGTTACTTTCTAATCCGAGAAACTGTCAGATTTTGAAGGGGAATCAGCGGTCGATCAAATACTTGCCGTTACAATTGCATTGGTAACAATACACCTAGGTACAGACTGTCTACGCCTTCATACAATTTTTTTATAAACATCTAGAAAACAACAAGAAGCAACACCGTATTTACAGTTGCATGTGTTGGTATTGCTAGATTACTTTATCCAGAGTGATTCCACAAAATGGTACTAATTGTTACCATTATTTCTATAACGGCATTAGCAAATACAGATTCTTTTCACAACATAAATAGACTGCTAAGGCGAACTCGGCCTGTTTAACCTAAACGCAGTGTTTCATATGCTATATCTTATGTCTTTTCAATGGCCGGGACGTCGGGTTTGTTTTATATGTTTGATTGACTTTGATAGTATGATATTTGACTTTCTACAAATATTGGAATGTTGGAACAACCTCAATATGTTCCATTGCAATCTGAGCCTAGCTGTTACCGACATCTAATTTGATTCAATAGGTCATTTCAGTTTGTTTCAAGTCAACACAAGATTTCACGTTTATAAATGTTTTTATAGACATGTGACTTTAATACAAAATTGCATCTTTTATATTGAACACCATATGTGGCAGGATGTACTTTGTAGGAATAACTGGTTTCACTTTAACAAAGATTCATGGTTGTACTTTGTTTTATTTTGCATCGACTTTTAAAATTACTTCTATTTGACTTTTTTTATTTATATGACTTGCCTTTGTCTTGGGTGTTCTTAAAATAGTTGTTGTGACATCATTTAGAAAAATAGACAACCATTTTGTTACTAGGGTCTTCAATAGAAGATTCAAGGGACGGGGGTGTTCAAGGAAGCTTTACTTACTATGTTTTTTTATGGGTTATTATCTATATATGCATCATGGATATTGTATTTATATGAACCTATTGGTAATAGTTTTTATTTCAGGAATGAAGTGAATGGTAATTGGCAATTTTTGTGTTTGGGGTGAAAACAACAGGTCATACCATTTCAGATGTAACAACAGTATATGTTCTATTTATGTGTAGTATATGTATCAACAGTCTATATATAAATAGCAGTTTTATGTACATGGAAGTGTATACACGTGTAGGTCAAACTGTGGGTCAGATTAATAGTTTGTGTTAGGTTCAAGACAAAAAATTTTGTGAAGGGCAGAATAGTAATTTGTATAGGTTAAAATGTATAGGGCAGTGTATATGTGCAGGTTAAAATAATATATTTACTTTTAACAAGGCTCTGTTCGGTTCGGTTTGCTTTGTTTACAACCCAATATATATTTAAACAAATGGTTTCAAAATATGAAAATCAACAATAGTTTTATCTGTTTTAGCCCAACAAACCATCTTATATACAGATGAAAAGATAAGGGAGGCCACACTTGGGTTACACGCGCTCAAGAGATGGTTCTATTGCAGACGACTACAAATCACTCCTCCAAAAAGATCAACAGTTTTAGGAGATAATGTGGTTAGAGTTCCTTACATAAATTGTACCTTTTTAGCCTATGACCTGATGTTGCAACTACTATATGCAGGAAGAACATAGTAATATTCTAAAAAATAGAGCAAATAAAGAATGTGGACTTACGTCGTTAGAGTATAAGTTGATAAAAAGAGAACAAATAAAGAATGTGGACTTACGCGGAAAGAGTATAAGTTGATGACATTCACGTTTCAGGTATGAAGAATATGTAATTATGGATAATATTGATTTCATTCATAAGTAGTAACTCACTGGTATACATCTCTTAAATTTGCAGCTTATAAATGAAATGACTCATTTAGCTAAACATAGTTAGGAGTGGTCAGAAAGGCACCAAAAATATAAAATTTAAAGGTAGCAAAACGAGTCTTCTTTATAATTTTTAATTGCTATAACTAATAAAGTTTGTGAATGTACCTCAATATGGATGTTGAATTTATGCAGGCTATAGATTGTCGCTGGTTAGGCAGTAATGGTATGCCTGCTATACACTCACTTAAATCCTGACATTTATAAGAATACACAAGAATGTAACATACACAAGAGCTTACAACACATATCATCAATCAAAGTTCTTGCTTGAAGCAGCTTCCATTATGGTTAAAACCAGGTTCGAGTCGTCTCTGAGTGTTATATGATTATATTAGCAAAGAATACTATAAGCAGAATGGCTAAAATAATTTATACATATCTAAATAATTTTTGGCAGTGGTTGTTAGAAAGAAGGTACCCGTGACCTTATTGTAAGCACTTCTCACATTCATTTCTTTGTGTCACTTGAAAAAGCTTCCATTTTTATCTTATTAAAGACAGATTAATTACTTGGTGTCACTTTAAAAAGCTTGTCAAAATGGGATGTTATAAAAAGGTATATGTTTCACTCTTTTGTATGTGTCAAAAGGGTCTGCTTTAAAAAGGTGTTGGTTTGGTTCGTGTGAAAAGGGCCCACTTTAAAAAAGTATTGTTTTAGTTTGTGTCAAAACGGACTGTTCTAAAAGTTATTGGTTTGGTTCGGGTAAGAATGGTTCGGTTAAGAACATGTTGTTTTAAAAAAAGGTATCGGTTTGTTTTGTGTCGAAAGGGTCCATTTTAGAAAGGTATGCTTATTTTCAAATTGTTTTTATGATTTTTGAATATTTTGTCAATATAAAGTTGAGAAACAATTATATACTATTGAATAAACATTTAATTCATGTGAAATTCTTCACATATGCTTTAACTTACTTAGGTTGCATATGCTCATACTAATAGGATTTGAAAAAGTGTATGCAGTTACAATTGACCATATGCTTACCATTATTAAATATGTGGTGATTTCAAATTTTGTTCATTGAAAAAGATTAGTATTAAATCTGTACCGAATTAAAATAAAACCAACAACCAAAAAATCAAACCCAAACAAAACTAAAATTCCAAAAAAAAAGTCAAAAACTGAAACCGAAACGAAACAAAAATTGAAAAAAAAATCAAAACCAAATCAAAACAAAAAATCGAATGGATATTATTTTATTTTTGTTTCGAGTTACAAAACGGTTACAGGTGTGAGTTATGGGTGGTCAAACTGCATGAGAACAAAAATAAAAAAAGGGCACATGTTCATTTTAGGTCAAGTTGAAACTAAAGGGCAGTTTTGGTAATATCGGAATTTGGGAATAACCTCAATATGACCATTTGTAGTCTGATTCAATAGGTTATTTTGGAGTGTTTCGAGTCAAAATATCCCAACTCTTTCTATAGAAAACTGTTATGGATCAACAAACTAAATCACGTTAATTATTTTACGATTCGGAAACTAAATTGTTAATGGGTAAGTTTTGGTTTTTTAGTTTAGTTTAAATTTGTGAGTTACAGAATGGTTATAGGTGTGAGGTCCGTTTGACCACACATGGTCAAAATAGGATGATTCACATCTTGTTAACTTTTAGTTGTAATTTTTGACTTAAAATCTACCAGTTAAGTAAAAAAAGTCGTAACACAAGTCACCTTACAAGTCTATTTTATTGTCACAGGTGCATGAATCACCATTTAGTAAGATTCATGGATGAAACACTAAAGTGGTTGAGATAAAATGGTGAATATAAAAGTAAACCTCCAATAGACATATTTGTTTAATACTCGCGCCAAATCATTGAAAGAGTTATTTGATGTTCACCCTATACTCTAAGCTCAAACATACAAAGCATTACTACCTTGATTAGAGAGGGGAAAACATGGCTTCTAGAAATAGTCATACCTTGACTTTTTAGAATACTAGAAATGGTTCTTATTGTATATTATTGAGCTTAAATGATGCCTTTTTCTTTATATTCAAAAAGTCTAAATGGCCCGTGTGAGTTTGTAGCGTCTTTTTAGGATGTGAAAAATCCTTTTTACATATTAAAATTGATGTTTGTTTGACATTGTTTTTCATTTACTTATTTTCCTACAAGTTATAAGTTGTAAACATATGGTTTAAAAAAGTGAACTTAAGGTGTGGGGTGCATAATAAGATCTCTTGTGTGTCTTGAGTTAATTAAGGAAACAAGTAATGAGTAGATTTTGCAATTTATGGCACTTTTTTTTAAAGCATGTTTTTAACGTAGAAACATGTGGTGTGGAGACTTTTGTTCCTTTTTAAGAGTTTGTGTGCTTTTAATGTGTTATATATGCAACCATATTTTAAATCTTTTTAAAATCACATGTTTCTAAATTATTAAAATTATAAACAATACTGTAATGTTTGATTATGTTTTTAATATATAGTTAAATCTCTTTTTTAAACCACATATAGAAATCAATTTTCTCCGAAATGAGAAACCTCCACTATACTCATTACCGTCCTAATCGGATTATTTCCACCAACTTTGCACAACATACCGGCTGGTACAAAGCAGGCCAGGAAGCTTGACGTGACAAAAGTTCGAGTAGAACTAGATAGAGATGTTCAAAACGGTTTGGGACTAGGAACCGGAAACAGTTCCTAACCGGTTCCTATATTCAAAACTCCCTTTGAAACCGGTTCTAGGATCGAACCGGTTAGGGAACCGAACCGGTTCTCCCACCCTCGGACCCCTAACCTATGGAACCGGTTCTTACCGGTTCCTAAACCGGTTCCTGCACTGTAACCGGTTCCAACCGGTTACAGTGTAAAATTTTTTTTTTTTTCGTTTTTCGTTTGCGATTTTGATTCTAAACTACGATTCGTATTTGTATAGCATGAAAAATAAACAAAACAATTAACATAAAATTCATTTTATTTACTTTAAGAAGTTCAAAAAAAAAAAAAAGGTTACATGTTTTAAAATCTTCAAAAACAAACTAACAAAACATTAAACTTATAAATATAAAGTTGTGACATATTGTTTCTAGAAAAGCCTTCTTGTTCGTCGTAATTATTGAGCGGCGACTTCTTCCTCGGAATTACTTGTAGAAATGCCTTCTTGTTCGTCGTGCACTCGAACATCAAGTGGTGTTTCATCTTCGAGAGTGGTTAAGTGTTGAATACGATCGATTGAGTCCAAGTGATCCTTTAAGCAAATGCACATCTCCACCGACTCCGAATTTAGTCTTGTTCTTCTCACCGATATTACCCTGTCACTAAGAGAAAAAGCGGATTCCGAAGCTACCGTAGAAGCTTGGACGGTTAGTAAATCACGGGCCATGGTGGCAAGAATCGGAAACTCGGTTTCCTTTACCTTTCACCAAGCCAAAACATCAAAAGTGCCATATTCCTCTTCGGATAAACCGGTAGAGTAATCATTTCCACTATACCTTCCTAGTTCGCTTGAAGGGGTGTTACCCCTTTGTTTTTTAGCCGTTACGTTGCGAACGGTGTTCATAAGGCTAATCATGAGATCTCGTACTCTAGTAGCACTTGAACTTGATGAAGACCCCCCGGCATAGGCATGTGTATGTTTGACCCATATTTATTTAAATAAAAGTCATACATAAATTTAAAATTCAAGTTAAAATAATTTTTTGCCTCTGTTGAAAAGTTTGGGTCAATTTCATGCATATCTAAGGCTGAAAAAATTTCGTCTATCACACATTCAACCCCCGTAACATTTAACATTGGGTTTAAAGCGACGGCGAAAGTAAAAACTGGTGGCAATTCAAGAAAATATTTTTTTAATTTAAACTTTATTGGTAATATGATGTTTGAAAACATTGGACTTTTATTTTCAAATTTTTTAAGATTGTTAACCATTAAAAATAACTCCGAAAGAACCAAGGGACTTGTCGGATAATACGTTCCCGATAGTTTCGTAGTTGATGTTTTAAAAACTTCAAGAAAAGTCGATAAGTCATTGATAATTTCCCATTTCTCATTTGAAAAGGAGATTGCCAAATCATTCTCGACAAGACTAGAATGAAACATTTGTAAAGTTTCTCTTTGTTCCAAAGCACTTTGAAACATTATGCAAGTGGAATTCCATCGATGAGGTACATCCCAATTAGCTCCCAAAGCTTTTCTTCCCGTATCTTTACAAAATTTTCTATAATCCATTTGTCTTTTTTTACTTTTCTTAAAAACTTCATGTATCATTAGTCTAAAATCGTTTATAACCGATGTAACCTCATCCGAAGCAAGTCCTTCTTGCACGATTAAATTAATGATATGTGCAACACACTTTGAGAGAAAAAATACACCATTGCAAATCGGCGTATATTTTAATTTTAATTTATCAACCGCCGATGTATTATTCGACGCGTTATCAAATGCCATTGAAAATATTTTATTTTCTAGTTTATAAGTTTTTATAAGATAATCTAAAATTTCAAATAAATTATCTCCCGTATGTGGATACTCAAAGAGTTCGAAAGCAATGGTGCGTTTCATCATTTCCCACGATGACGGGTCTACCCAATGAGCGGTGACACAAAGATAAGATTCGGGTAGACCATGTGGAGCCGACCAAACATCACTAGTTAAGTTTATTCCCGTATTTATATTTTCAAAATATGCAATTAGTACCTCTTTGGCCTTCTTCCACAATTTTAAACAATAACGTTTAAGAGTATGACGACTTACGTGAGTGTATTGTGGTTGAAGCGTATCTCGAATCATGGCGGTTAAGCGAGGGTTGTCGAAGTGGCTAAACGGCAAAGCTTCTTGAATCACAAACTTCGCCATACGATCTTGAACTCGATCAATTTGGTATGTAAATATTCCGCCTTCACTATCCATTTGCGTTTGTTGCGAATCGACGTTCTTTTTCAACGCCTTGCAATACGGTTTTTCGATGTGTTTCTTCAAATTTGAATTCGAAAGTGGGTTTAAATAAACCCCACAAAACTTGCACCGAGCCTTCAATGAATGGTCACTCAATTCAACCAAATCCCAATTGCACCAAATCTCTTGATTACGATTATGAGGTACAATACGAACGAAACTTGGTTCGGCGTTGGAACCTTGACCAACCGATGATTGTGAGGCAGCCATAACAACAAATATGAATATAGAAGAAGAGAAAACAAGAGATTAGAGAACTCAAAACGTTGTAATAGCGTTTTTTTGTATTTTTTTGCGTTCAGGTTTGCGTTTTGAGTGTTGTGATGAACCCATGACACCAAATACCTATTTATACTAGTAGTGGGGTGCTTGGGGGAGCCAAAAAAACGGCTATTTTTGACACCAACGGTCAAAAAACGGCCAAAAAACGGCTATATCGATCCAACAGCTAGAACCGGTTCCTAACCGGTTCCGGTTCGGTTCCGGTTCCTACCCGCTCCCACTCAGAAATGCAAGAACCGGTCACGGATCATCGGGTTGAATCAGATAGGGTCCGGTTCCTACAAAAATCGGATAGGAACCGGTTCGGTTCCACCGGTTCCGGTTCCGGAACCGGTTTTTTTGATCATCTCTAGAACTAGACAAACAGATAATGGGCCGATCAAGAGTGAGGGCAGTGGAAGGGCATGAAAGACATCTGTAAGGGAATGAAAGCATGTAGTCCACCTCCACCGTACCCTACCAAACATGAAAGCCACCACCATCTCAAAAAAGACGAAAACTTAACACATATTCTAACCAACATTGCTCGAGGAAATTAAACTTAAAGCCACACCATGTCGAATGTGATGAGTAATTTGATAAACTTTATGTCGTACTGTACCCTATACCACTAGAGGATTGATAAACCAACTAAAAACGAGTACCACGTGACAAACTGTCTCCGTCGCAGCATCGCGCGGGTACCTACTAGTATATATATATATATATATATATAAGTTACACAAAAAACACATATATCATACACATGTGTATAATACATATTAATAAAAAATATACACCATACACAAAAACATAAACCTACACTTGTATTTCAACATCAACTAGTATGTATAACCTACACGAAACGCACATAACCTATCCACGTGTATTTAATATTAACAAAAACATTTGAAGGTTTTATTTTAAAAATACACATTTGTAGGTTATATGGAGTTTCATGTAGCTTATATATACGTGTTGATGTTGAAATTAATATGTATGTTAGATTTTTTTTTTATAAATTACATGTTTTTTTATGCAAAAACATAAGTGTAACCTAAATGTTTTTATGTAAGTTGTATATTGTTGTTAATATTTAGTTTCCACATGTATGAAATATTTATTTTTGTGTAGTTTGTATAATTGTGATGCTAAATTTCATGTATAGGTTGCATGTTTTTGTGTACGTTATACGATTTTGTTCTAATAACTAGTATATGTTGTATGATTTGTTTAAGTTGCATATTTAATATATATATATATATATATAGGATTTGGATAATTTCAGAAGTGTTCTTACGGTGATAAGTGCGAGAAGAGATTCTAACCATATTTAATTGTAGAAGTAATTAGTAAAAAGGTTAAGAGTTTATTTTGGTAACTAAAACTAATTAATGTTAAGTTATAAATGACTATACATTTATTTTTAATTTTTTAATATGATTTAATCTTCAAAAACTACATAAAACAAAACCACCATACTGATAATATAAAAAAAATTACATTAACCATCATAAAAACAAATACTTACACAAATCATAATATTAACCTACACATAAAAAAACTAGTTCATATTATCATCTACACATATCACAATATTAATATACATGCACATAACTAGTTCATGGTAACCTACACAAATCACATTATTAACATATATATACAAATTTCATTACTTCATGTTATAGCCTACCCATTTGTATTTACCTACGCAGATCACAAAATTAACCTACACAAACAAAACCTATTCATGATATCACATACAATTAATAGTATTAACCTAAACTTGTAAAATATTCGCAACGTAGGAACACACAATGTTATTTATTTTTATTTTAAATATTCTATAATCTATATTTTATGTGTAGGCAATGCGAGTTATGTATAAGTGAATATTATTTATATGTAGGTGAAAATAAAATGAACTAGCAATTTGTGTAGGTGAATACGAATATTAGTTATGTGTTGGTGAAAACAAAAGAAGCAAAATTTGTGTAGATGAAAATAAGTTATGTTTGTAATACGAGTTACATTTTGATAACAATAAAAATAATTAACAATTTTAAAATTAAACATGAGCTATATGTAGATTACTGTGTTACTTGTGTACGTGATCAAGTAATTACAATTCACCTACATATACATTTATTTTCATATGTATGTACGTAAAAGAAAATTCAAATAAATCTTATGAAACCATGAATGTAGAATATTTTCTCTCGATTATATTTCATTAAAGTTATTCTAGAGGATTTTTTTATATAGAAGTCAATTTATCTTTTCTAAATTTGTAACTTTCTACAAGATTTAATATGAAGAATAATCTAAGAGTAATTAGGAGAATTAATGCTTTGAACAACCAGGGGATAATCAATGATTGAGATCGAGTTCTCGCACTTCTCGCTATAATATCACTTCTCGCATGATCCATCCCCTATATATATATATGATGTAAATCATTACTGAACTCTTAAATTTTTAAGAACTTGAAGGTACCATTGAAAACTAACGTTTTTTATAATTTTTTTGTATGTTAATATTATTTGAGTGTAGTTTTATCATTTTTTTATATTTATGTTTACGATTACAATTTTAAAAAATTAGTTTTTATACATATCTAAGATTTTTTAACACATATGTAAATTTGTAAGTACATAAATTTTACACATATGTATACTTGTGATTAATATATGTAATAAAAAATTTATAAATAAAATATGATAAAACTACTCTTAAATAATGTTAATATATAAAAATAATTAAAACAAATAGAGTTCTTAATTTTTTTAAAGTTCTTAAATGATACCAACCCTATATATTAGGGGATGGTTCAGGGGAGAAGTGAGATTACAGCAAGAAATGCGAGAAATTGACCAGAACCATTGATTTTGTGTAATCAATGGTATACAATAGAAATAACAGTTTTGTAATTAGTTAGACATTTTTATAAGATGTTTTTAAGTAAGAAGGGTTAGTTTGTCTTTTTTGTGTTGACTTAATTATTCTCATTAATGGAGTTTCCCGTTTTAAGCTAAAATATCTTGATTTGATTATATCATCCCCGAATTTTAACAATTATTTTTATTATTTTATATAATAAAATTGGTGTTAAATTTAAATAAGAATATATTATCATTTACGTACTCCTACACTTTACTACGATAATGTGAATGATTAAAAAAACTTCTTTATTGCTAACTTTGATTAATTGTATATATTATGAAATATAAATTTTATGAATAACCATACACTGAAATATAATGCTTATACTACAATAGTTACCTATTCATATCATGCACTAAATAAAACTTTTAGTGTAGATTAAAAATATTTGATATTATATTTGTGTGTGACTATTTTGCTGTGTAGGACATATATTAGTGGTTTAGGTTAACAATTTTATGTTATGTATGGAACTTACGGGTTATGTATGATATAATTTTTTTATTGTGTATGTTGTAATTTGTTCATTTTATATTCACTTACACAACTTAATCAGTGTCTACTCTTAATAAATCTTTTAGTGCAAGTTAAAACAATTGATATCTTTTTTGTGTAGCACGTGTAATTGGTGAGTAGCAATAAAAGACTCTTTTGTTTATGATATATAGAGTTTGTGTAGGATACATACATGTTCGTGGTGTGTAGGATTCATAAGTTGGTGTGTAGGAATAAAAAGAGATGAATATTTATGAATTAAAAAAAGAACCCGAATATGTTTAAATTTAATTAATACGTAAAGAAATTTGAAAAAGATACGTATGAGTTTTATGGTACTGTGTAAGAAATTTGGGAGGATAATTATGTGTTTAGGTTTGATGAGTATTTTTAAATGTTGTAGGTTATTAAAAGGATATGTAGGTTAATACGAATAATAATTATTAGTTACCAAATATAAACAAAAAACTGATTTACTAATTTACCTCTATGATTAAAATAAATTAAAAAAGAAGAGATAAATTGTGATTGGTTGAATCCACTTCTCACATTAAGATCATTTCTCTCCTGAACTTAAGCCTATATATATACACGTTTTTGTATATTCATGACAGTGATTTTTGTAGTTACATCAATTGAGAAAAAAAAAAGTTTTTGATGATCCTTAAAAAAGGTTACGCTTTAATGGATGTTGATAAATTGATTAAAGATTTTGGAGTATATGAATAAATTGTATTTGTGAATTTATGTATAATAAAATTAAGAGGGAGAATAAAAATATTATAAAAAAATAAATTAACGTTTTTACTCTTTTAATTACTATAGTTTTAAGATAGAATTATATAGGTTATCTTTATATTTTTTAATTATTTTAGTTTTATTAATTATGTTAATTGGGAAGATATTTTAATGGTTTATTAGTTGTTCAGTTGGAGCAACAGGTGGAGCTTCAACATCATTAGAACTTGAAAATCTTGGAATGGCCAAATGATCTTCAAAGTATGCTCGAACCAGGTCCTCATCTAGGTTCTCAGTTGATGGAGTAAATGAATTAAATAAGCCATCATAATCAAACATCCAGTCGGGACCTTTCCCTTGAGGAGGTGTGGTGTACTTTTGACAGTCCACATGATACCATTCCTCAACACAACTAGAAGTGACATTAAATACCCTTTTCTTTGGAGACGCATACCCCAAGAAATATCCTTCGATGGCTTTTTCTTCAAACTTACCCAGATCCTTCTTCAATATCGTACAAGGGCACCCAAACGGTTCCAAGTACTTTAAGTTAGGCTTTCGATTGTTTAAAAGCTCATAACTTGTCTTCTTGAGTCGTTTAACAGTTAGAACCCAATTAAGCGTATAACAAGCTGTATTCACCGCCTCATTACAGAATTGGACGGGAAGTATAGAATCAGCAAGCATAGTTCTTGCGGCTTCAATCAAAGTTCTATTCTTCCTTTCAGCAACACCTTTCTGTTGTGGTACATAGGGTGCACTGTATTCTCGGTGAATTCCCTTTTGAATGCAAAATAAATCCAATACAGTGTTCTTAAATTCAGTACCATTATCACTTCGAATTCTCCTCACTTTTTTCTTGATTAGTGATTCGATCTTAGTGATTAGGTTTTGTAACAGAACAGGTGTTTGATCTTTTGAACTCATAAATAAAACCCATGAGTATCTTGAATAATCATCGGTAACAACAAGACAATACCAATCCCCATAGATACTAGCACGATTCATAGGACCAAAAAGATCCATATGAAGTCGTTTAAGAGGAGTATCAGTGGAAGTCAATAACTTAGATGGATGTGACTTTTTCTTCTGCTTGCCTTTCTTGCACACAACACAGTGGTCAGATAACTTAAAGTTCTTCAAAGAAACACCCTCAACTAAGTCATTCGCCATTAAATAATTCATCTTTCGAACATGAATGCAACCCATTCTACGATGCCATAGAATAGAATACTTCTCGGTTGCTTTTGAGACAAAACATGTTTCGATAGATGTTGATACTTTTGAACTCATATTTAAGAAATAAATATCATTTGATCGAGGTGATCGTATGACAATCATGTCCTCGGGAATCACATATCCCGGTTTCAAAATCAGACACTGTGTATCTAAAAATACCGTGATGTACTTCTTGTCACAGATTTGCGGCACACTCAGTAAATTATGGTCCACCTTGTCACAGTAATTGACTTTTTCAAACGTAATGTGACAATTTGAAACTTCACCCTCTTGTGTTATCATGCCCCCATAATTCCCAGCAAACGCCACATAACCCCCTTGAATATTTCTCACATTTGTTAAGAGGTAGAGATTTCCAGTGATATGACGAAAACATCCACTATCAATTATCCAGTTTTCACCAAACACGGTCTTGGATGTACCCTCGTTGATCTTAGCCATGCAAGCAAACGTGGTTGGAATATTAACACATGAATCATCAGAATCCAATTCAGTGTCATTGTCAGACGATAACTCACTTCAGCTTGCATCTTGAAAAAAAACATTTGTCTTGAACATAACCAAATTGGCTTGATTGTCATTACACAGTAGTCGTTATGACCAATCAGTTCCATCATATAACATTGCTTGTGACCCAGAAGTAGACGGTTTCTTTTCAGCATCATTACCTCATGGTGTAGAAGAACTTTGGTTTTGACCACGAGGACCAGTATACTCCTTTTTTGGCTTATCACACTCTTTTGCCAAGTGTCCTAATTCTTGGCAATTATAACACTTAACCTTCAATTTATCAAATCCCAACTTCTTGTTTAACGCGGGAAGATCTTAGACGGTTCTTTGCATAAACCTTTTAACCTTACGAACAATCATTTCCATGTTCCATTTCAAGTCCATAATCTCTAAGTCATCCGGATCAATTTGATCATAGTCTTCATCAGTCAAATCACTAGTGGCAATCTTGCTACTCACCAAATTCTCATAGGAAGACATGAAGGCTGTCAAGAAAGCAAAGTTTTGTTCAGCTTCCTTCATGTTCACAGTCGGTGGTGGTGAAAATTGATTTGTAGTGGATGAATTTCCAGAAGCACCAGGTGATCCAGAATTTCCAGCAGTGTAGAAACATGCTCTTGGATCATTATAGATAGTTGTTGCATTCTCACTTGCATTTTGTGTAAGAAATGTAGTGATCGGAGAAATGGTTGAACTCAAGGGCATACTCCCACCATAAAAAGCAGGATCTTGATTGTCCTTAGAAGACTTTTGACATTTGATATCGTACTCTCTTGCTTTGATGCTGTCAAGTCTTCATTGTTGAAGTAATTGTTCTCTTTCAGAAACATTAAAAACGTAGAATAAGAACTCGGTAAAGCACTTTTGATGGTATCAATCTTATCAATTTCAGAAGTTTTCAACTTCATCTTATCCATCTCAGCTATCAAATGATTAAACCTTGTTGTCATCTCCTTGACAGTCTCACCCTTTAGTGGGTTAAAGTTTCTAAATTGAAACTTGAGCATAACCTTCTTGCTTTCAGCGGTGTTACCCATATTTCTCATACGAATGCGTTGAAATAACGAAGCACAAATCTTTATGCTACCAACTTGGTGAAAGATGTTTTCAGATAAAGCCATGGTAAGTGTAGAATAGGCTTTTGTTTCAATTTCTAATGCTTTCTATTCTTCTTAAGAGTATTGAGAGATGGCTTTAGGTGTGAATCATATAGTGTCATCTTCTATCATAAGAACAACATACAATTCATCCAAGAAATACGAGCAATCAGGGTGAACAGACCCTAGATGTGCACGGAAACAGGGTTCCCACTTAGCAAAGTCGCTAAATGTCATTAAACGTGGACATTTTGAATGTCAACCGATCTCGGTGTCCAGTTGTAACATTTGTTGCATTAACATATTTTGAGAAGCTAATGCGTACATACCAGCCATGTTGTTAAATAACAATACTTTCAAACTCCAAGGGTTAAAATTGAAAATATCTTAACGAATTGTGAATAGTACTTGTTAACGAACTACAAACAGTAGTCAACGAATCACAATTCAGGAATTGAAGGTTGTCCAGGTAACGAATTAGGAACAGTATTAACGAATCTGAAATAGTATCACACGAAGTAGGTTATAACGAACTGGTCAATGAATTAAGTCAAAGTAACGAATTAGTTTGACCAAGTATTTTAACAAATCAGGTGGTTCTCTATAACGAATCACTAAGTATAAACTTAGCGAATTAAGATCACGAACTGTTGAGTTTCTGTAACGAATCACTAAGAAATTGTTAACGAATTAGGTGACGGATTAGCTACAGTTGATAACGAATCAACTATAACGAATTAGGTTGTTACAACGGTTGTAACAAACTCTGACAACTATTGCCACGTGGCAAAAGTTGTTAAAATTAAAGTTAACAAAGTAAGACACGTGTCTCACGAACTAAAAGACACGAATGAGAAAGTATAGCGAAACAGGATAACGAATTAGTGAATAGTGTTAAACGAACTAGCAAGGATTTAACGAATCTTCAAATGCAAATGAAGATATTCAAATCTTCATCTGGATATTCCAGATTTCTGGAAAACGAAGATCACCAAAACACTTCTCAAATCCATAATACTTACGCGTTTATTCACCAAATCGTTCAAATTAACTACCAAAATACTCGTAACCTTATCGCGAAACCAAATCGCAACACCTTGTAACTTAATTCACTCCTAACACACAATACCTTCCAGATACCTTAACGTACACAAATACAATCTAAATCAATCCATTCCTCAATCAAATTCACTCTGAATTTGATCCAAACTCAAACCGTACATTCAATAATATCAAAATAACAATTAACAGTCCTTGAATACCAAATTATCTATCAAATCAAGAGCAATCGAGCAACCGAAAGCTCTGATACCACTTGTGGAACCCTAGATCGATCTCGGATCTAAGATCTTGATAACAATTATACGGATCTAGTTCATTATGCTATTGATTATATGTTATGTATTACTATTAGTATTAGTTGTATATATATGTGTATGTATAATATTAGCTTTAATACGTTAATGAAGCTTGGGAGAAATTGGACAGAGGTTCGTTATACTTTTAACTCAAAACTTAAATTAACAGTGGAAAACACCACTATATATAGAAGACGGGTCTAGTTCGTTAACATTCCATAACGAACTAGGCACCGACTTCGTTACATTACATTAAACGAAATAACTTAACGAAACACCCCCTGATTCGTTAAACATCCTTAACGAATCAGGAGGGACTTAACTTAAGTGCTAGTTCGTTAAACATCCTTAACGAACTAGCCTGTTCCACTAACGAACTAGCTTAGATATAAATATCTTTTACAATAAATAAACAATAAATACAAAACGATAAATACAAAGACTCGAGACGCAAAACCGTGCACTAACATAATCCATATAGAGATTTGTTAAGTTTGTATACTCTATTTGGATACTCAAGATCCTCAAGACCTGGAGGTTGAGTGACATACACCTCATCTTCTATTTTTCCATTCAAGAAAGCAAATGCAAATTTAACATCCAATTGAAACACTCTAATATTCTTTGATGCAACATATGCCAAAAAGATTCTTATGGCCTCGAACCTTGCTATAGGAGTAAACACCTCCTCAAAATCAATTCCTTATTCTTGTAAGCATCCAATAGCAACTAATCTTGCCTTGTTCTTCACTATAGTTCGTCTCTCATCCCTTTTATTTCTGAAAACACATTTGGTGTCAATTGCATACTTTCCTCTTAGCTTATCAACTAGCTCCCAGACTTGCAATTTCTGAACTAAGAAAACTCCTCCTACATAGCTTCTACACAACTGTTGTCCTTTAGTGCTTGAAAAATGTTCTTTGGTTCTATTTGTGATAGAAAACAGGATTATAAGCAGATGTTTGCAGTTTCAGAATAACTTTTGGTTACTCTTTCATACAAGTCATCAATGATATTTTTAATGGGATGATTTCTTTGAACTAAAGAACTTTGAATGGTTTGAGATGAGGTCAGAGTTGTATCCAAATTTGAATCATTTTGTTCAGGTTCTTTAATAATCATACCTTGTGCATCATTGTTTACTTCTTCTTCTTCAACAGTGTGATTAGATGTTGATGCACCAACATTTGAAAGATTTAGATTTTGAAACAAATTCTCAAACATTGACTGTGTGTCATGTTGAGTCTGGTCTTGTTGATTATCAGTTTCATCACTAGTTGTTTCAGTGTATTCTTATTCTTCTGGCTCACTATTTTGTTTGTAGTCTATGTCTTCATCATCTTCAAAAACCTTCCTTTTGAATGAGAACTCAGTGTCTTTATGAGCAACCTTAGACCATAACTTGTCCAAGTCAATCTTTTTTTTCTCTAATTGCTTCAGGAACACTTGTTCTATAGGAACATTCATCAATATCTTAAGGATAGATTTTGAATGATTTGATTAATTTCTACAAATCAAACAACCAACTAGCTCCATCTATAAACTGATTCTCATTGAATATAATATCAGATGATTCAATCACACTCAGATGATCTTTCACATATACTCTATATTCCTTTGAGTGTGAAAAATATCCAAGAAAGAAACAATCTAAATACTTTTCTTGGAATTTGTTCAAGTAATATTTGGTGTTTAATAGAGAACATTTGCAACCAAAAGGATTGATAAAATTGATGTAAGGCTTTCTTTTATACAAAATCTCATAAGGAGTTCTGTTTTATCTCTTGTTGAGAACGATTTTTTTCTGAATATAGCATGTAGTGTTGATAGCTTCTACCCAAAATTACACCGGTAGATAAGCATATGCTAACATGGTCCTTGCAGCCTCTATTAGTGTTCTATTCCTTCTTTCTACAACAACATTCTGTTCAGGAGTTATTGGAACACTAAATTAATTAAATAATCCTTTTGCAAGATAAAATTCAGTCATAACTTCATTTTTGAATTCAGACCCATTGTTACTTCTCATTACCTTGACCCTTGCATCCAATTGATTCTCAATTGTAGTCACACAACTCTTAATCAATTCTACAGCCTCATCTTTTGAACCTAGGAAATACACCCAAGTGAATCTTGAGTAATCATCTATGATCACAAAAAAGTATTTCTTTTTGCCAATACTTGGAACACTTACATGACCAAAGAGATCCATGTGAAGCATTTTAAGCACTTGATCAATGGAGTTTATCAGTTTTGTTTTGTGAGATGATTTATGTTGTTTTTCCTTTTGGCATGAGACATAACTGACTTCAAGCTTGAACTATCTTTATGGTAAGCCAATAACATGCTCACCTTTCACAATCTTGTTCATATTCTTCAAATTCACATGAAATAATTATTTGTGCCATTTCTTGGATTCATTTTTAGAAGCTTTAGAAACAAAACAAGTTCCACCTCTAGAAATAGCATCTTTCATCTTCAATTCATACAAATTGCCATTTCTTGGTGCCATCATCATAATAAATAATTTCAGGTGGTATCACAAACTCTAGTTTCAAAATGAAACAATATGATTCATCAAAACCAACCATATAACCATCGTCACACATTTGAGATATGCTCAAAAGGTTATATTGTAGTCCTTCAACATAAAATACATTGCCAAATGAAACTTTGCCATTCCTGAGAATACCCCTGCACATAGTTTTCCCTCCATTTTCATCACTTTCAAAAGTAACTGGGCCTTCAAATTTTTCACCATAATTAACCAGTGATCTCTTATCACAGGTCATGTGTCTGGAACATCCACTATCCATATACCATATATCATTTACTTCTATGGATTATTCCTGCACAGTTGAAAAAAAGTGATTAGTTAAGTGATGAATCACAAGCCATGCTAGCTTGCAAATCATCAGAAACAACAACACTAGTTGCAGTTAGTTTCGGATCTTCATAAACCAGCTCACAAGACTCATCAGACTCATAACTATTTTCAAATAGATTTCTAAAATAGGGAATTATGTTTGTGCATTCTTCAATTACTGTCTCTCTTTTGACAATCAGTTTTGGAGTCTCTTCCTTGGTTTTCCACAGGAACCCATTGGTTCAAAACCACTTTTCAACAAGAATATTTTATCACCATTTTATTCTTTTCCTTACTTTCTTTGAAAACCTTCTTCTTGAATTGTCTTTTCTTATAAGTTGACTTTAAATCTGCAGAGTCAAATGATTTTTCTGAACTTTGAGAGTTAATGGATGATTTCTTCTCCAACTTTTTCATAAACACCTTCTCTTTCTTCTCAAACACATCATTAATCTTTTTCTTTTCTTTACAAGTTCCATCATCTACATGCATACCCATCTGTAAATACTCCTCATATCTCTTCTTATACAAACCAAAGTCTTGACCATAATTATAGTTTCTATAACAATGAAAGGTTCTGGTATGATTCTTTATTAGCATGAATCTTTGTGATGACCATAAACATCACATATCATGCACCATACCTTTCCCTTGTGTTCATTCATAGAATTTCCTCTCTTGAATCTTTCACTGGGTCTTGGATGATCTACACCAATGGTCTTCTAGTGAGTGATGGGTTTTCCAAAGTCTATTGAGAGAGGTTGAAAAAAATTGATCTTTTCAGTACTCCTATCATAATATTCTTTGACAAACTTGACCTTTTCCAGCTTCACTATTCTGTTATTCAGTACCATTCTTTTCATTGGGCTCACATACTTTCTTGCAAAGTATTCAACATCTCCAATGTCAAAGAGTTCATGATTTCGGAATACTGGGTAAATGGGTGGATACTCAGTTTCCCTTTTTGCTTCTGCTCTATCTCTCTTCATTGAGGTACTTTCATTCTTGTAAGGACTTCTGAATGTTTGAGTTACAGCACTGTTCTTCTTTCTTTGAGATCCTTCACAGATGCAAAATAGCTTATGATTTACTCTCATTTGTTCATGAATCTTTTTCATTTTTGATGTAATTTTGGGTAATTTAGGAATCTTGTCCTTTGTATTCTTTCTAATCTAGTTATTACCCTTGTTACTCCCACAACTTGAACACTTCACACTTGAGACACTTGAGTTGTCTTTAAATGAATCACTTGACTCTTGATCTTTTTAACTTCAACATATTTATCATTTTCACTTTCTTTTGTGTCATCATTCTTCAACACAAACTGCCCTTCTTCATTCACAGCAACCTTATTGTAGTTTTTAATAAATCATATATCTCACTGAATACCTTCTTGAACTTATCTAGGTAAGCTTCTCTTTTCTCTTTGTCAAACTTTAATGAATAGTTATCATTAAAAGGTGGTGGAACAACTTTACACTTATCTTCAGCTTTAATATTCACTAATTTCCCACATATGTTACCAGTTGCAACCAGGTTCTTCATAAAATCAACCTAAACTTGAAGTTGGGTATTTTTGACTTTTTCTTCTAAATGCATTTTCTTCAATCATTCTATTTCAGTGATGTACCTTGACTGAGTTTCATAACTATCTAGACAGTCTTGATCTAGACTTTTCGTCTGGATTTCATAGGTTACTTCACTCATTCCATAAACATTGATTATGCTTTCTTTCTTGAAACACTCATCTTGCAGTTGGCCAACCTCCTTTCTCAACAAGTCATTCAAATCAAGTAAATCTGAGATTGAGTAATTGAAATGTACCTAAGATGTTGAAGATTCAGCTTGTTCTATGATTTTTTCCATGAATGCTATATTGGCTTTTTCAATTTCTTCTGCATGATTGCTCTAGTCAAACAACTCATCTTGAGGTTGTTGAGCTACAACAACATTTCCTTGGTTCTTTGGTTATGGTGCATTGGTTCTAATCTGATTTCCAGTGGCTTGAGGATGATTCCGATGGTTTCTTTGATTGAGTTGTTGTTGGGGAATAAGTTGATGATTGTTCTGTTGTGGCTGAAAGTTGTTATTGTAGAACTGTCTCTACTGTTAACCTTGATTCTGATGTTGAAACTGATTCCTTTGAAGATGGTTGTTGTTGATGTTGTTGTTGTTCTAGAATTGTCTAGGTTGATTGCATTCTCTTGCAAAATGAACTAGTTGTTGACAGTTGTAGCAAAGTGCCTTGGATTTATCAAAGCCAAACCTGTCATTTGGACCAGAGAATGTAGATCTCCTAGTCCTATTATACAACCTTTCGCTTCTCAAAGCCAACATGGCTTCTTGCCATTCTAGATCCATATCTTCAAGATCATCTACATCAATCTGTTTCAAATCTTCTTGCACAACACTTGTGTGAATCAAGTTCTTGGCCAAAAATGCATTATAGGATTTAGTAAACATAGAAAACAAAGCTTCATATTCATTCCCTTGAGTTGAGCTGCTAGGAATATATGGAGCATCTCCACTAGCTATAAAAGAGGTATCACCATCATATATCATTTGGACATTGAATCTCGGTTGTCCAATTTGACTCCCTGAAGCTTGACTAGCTGCATATACTCTTGGAGTTTCAACATTAAAGTCATTTGACTCTTCAATAATAGGAACCTGCCGCACATTCTTGATTGACAGATTTCCCATTGGAGCTATCTGCATTTGTAATCTGGAAACTGGGCTTCTCTTCTTTGATCATATGGTTCTCAATCATCCCATGTCCAGCAGTTTGTAGGAAACAAATCACGTCATCTAGCTAGAAGTTGGGAAAATTAGCATTCTATTTGATAAACTTGCTTGTTTCATACCATTCTCCAAAAAATGAAGATAGCAGCTTCTTGTTAATATCAAAATCAGTAATAGCAAGATCAGTTGTTCTCATTTCATTAAAAATTGTCACAAATCTTTGCAAAACTGATTTCAGCCTTTCTCCCTTCTTAAACTTGAATCTGTCAAGTTGTTGATTCAGCCTGTCTTTCTTAATGTCTTTCAATTCAGTTTTTCCTTCAAACGTTTCAACCACTGCATCATACATGACCTTTATAGTGGTGTGATGGTTCACAATTGTCAAAATTTGGCATGACATGCCCAATTTCGCATTAAAAAGGGTCCTTTCATCCCTTTTCTTCATATGTCTTTCAATGGCTTGATTGTTGTTTGTTCCTTCAGTTGGAACATAAGGATCATTTATGATGGAGTTCCACAGTTCAGTTTCATTATAACGGACATCAGCCTCAAACAGTACCTTCCACTTAATATAATTTTCTTGACCTAAAAATCTTGGAATTTAGTTAGTAGACACTTCTTGGTCATCCATTTGTGTAAAGTTTGCTTGAAGAAGTGTAAAGCTTGATTGAAGTGCCAAGTTTGCTCGAATTTCATACTTAGAGTATTTCTGAGGTGGTAAAGAAGATTCCAGTCTTCTTGATCATCTTTTAGGCCCAACACTTAGATTATCGGTAAGCAAAATATCAATAATCTTGAGAAGTGATAAAACTTAAAACACTATTGTAACAGTTGACAAACGATCGGCATCAACCAAAATGTTTTGTGACTCCGTTCTATCGTTTATGAAATAATAAGATTGTATACAAATAAGTATATTGATTTAAATGTAAATGTATGTATGTTAACAACAATACATATGAATGGAACAATTAGTAATAAAAAAAAACTTACAATGATCGTGGATTCGCTTCTTACGACGATCAACATTATTGCAAAAATTCTTCTGTCATACATTTTATATAGAGAGGTAAGATTATGCATATGTTTTGTTAATTGATTAAGCATGGAATGTTGTTTCAAATGGATTCATTTTAAATTCAAATTTTAAATTTTAAAAAATATATATATATATCATATATACAAAATATATGAATTGTGAAACATATATGTGAGAGGATTACTATGAGTAAAATAAAAATGAATTGCCAGACAGTGTTAATGTAGATGTGTATATATCTTAAATATGTAAACTAGGATTCTAGTAAAACTTAAAAGTAATAATAATAATTTTGTGATATTTCTATAATTATAATTAATTATTTAAAATTTTAACCTTAGGTGTAGTGCAAGTTCAACCATACTTAAAGTTTGGATTTCAAATTTAAAATGGTGTTTAAAGTTTTTAAATTCGTAATACATAAAATGATTTTTTTACCAAAATTTCATTAGAAAAAATAATATTCAGTTAAAATGCATATACCGTAATTGTGATATCTAAATATGAGATGCTAAAAAGTAAAAACTCAAAACAGAAGGAACTACTAATTTAAATAAAAATGCATTGTCAAACCGAGATTTTAGTAATATTTAAAAAAAAAAATACTTTTGTGATCATTTTGTAAATTATAATTAGTTGTTGCCAAATTTAACGTACGTCTTCTTAAAATAAAGTCAAAGTAAATGTTAGTTATGAATTCAAAATTTTAAATGTTAAGTTTTACCAAAATGGTGTTTAAATAAATAATTTAATTTTATAATCACATTTTAAGTAAAGAAATCAAGCACAATTACCACCTTAGCTGAGTTGGTAAGCACATTTGGTTTGAAACCTAAGGTCTTAGGTTCGAAACCCGTATCACACAATTTATTTTTCAAAATTTTATGGTCATGGGGTTATAACAGGAAAACGGGTAATGGATCATAACAGAGTTTCTCTTATTCGTATTAGCAGCTACTATAGGAGGAATGTTTTTATGCGGTGCTAACGATTTAATAATAAAATAGAAAATAATAACACGACATCTACTTCTATGTAGAGTGCCTAGTTAAATGTCATGTGGACAACTTGTGTTGCTTTAATAGATTAGGAAGATAAGATTTGTGAATACCATCCAGAATTACCAACCGTGCAACCCATTGAGAATAGGACACATCATGATCTATATCTAGAATTAATGGTGCACATTTTAACCGGTTTCGATTCAAAACTGTATCAAATTTAATCCAAAACCGATAGTGAAACCGGATTGGGTGAAATTGGTCCTAATTCGATCATATCCACCAACTTAAAATCAGTTTGAGAATATATTGGCTGAAACCAGTTAAAACTAATACGTTTTTTACTGTGTAAACTGGTTTCAAATCCGATCCGGTTTGGACCGGCCGGTTTTGGCTTCTTTTCGTTTTAACTCCATGTGAACTAGTTTTAAAATCGATTCGGCTTGTCCCAAAATCCTATTTTGCGCACCTTTATTCAGACTTCGATTTCTTACCCTTCAATATAGTTTAAAAGAGAAAAATAAAAAAGAAAAAAGGAGAAAGAAAAAAGAAAGAAAAAGAAGCTGAATGACAGATGCATAAATCTTTTTCATTCTTGTTTAAAGCAATGAAGAAACACGTAAGAAAAAGAGGGGCGAAAGAAAGAAAAAAAAGACACTTTTGTCATTTTATCATGTGTCGGAGCCCTACATGTTTAAGCTTGATTACAATCATATGTTTACGTATAAAATTATGTGTTGAGTGTGTTGAATTTGAGCATTTAGAGGTTTTTGACGATTTATTTAAAAAGAAACCCGAACCCGACTCGAAAACTTTGACATTGGATACTAATAAATAAATGCATCGGAAAATAGCGAACCCACGGGAATATATCCGTGGCTCCGCCACCAATTGGACGCAAGAGATACTTGATTGCGGTAATCAAACTTCTCAATGAGTGTTGTGGCAAAATGGGTACCAAGTTACATCCCCTCCGAAAAACCCAAGGTTACTATACGATTTGTGATGAAGTAAAAATTTCTCTTTTTTTTTCTTTTATTTTTCTGTTACATGGATATTGACGAATCCAAGGATGGTAAAGGAAATCTTAGTTGGCTAGAACGGATTTGTAACAGCATCCATTACCCTCCCCAACATTCTAATATGATCTCTGAGATATACTTTTAGCCAGTGTTGTAATAATCGTTAGTCGCTAGTCGACCGGTGAAATAAGGCTAGTGATTTATAGGGATTAATCGACGCATAGACAGGATTTTTACAATCATCCCTTTAGCAACTTTGGAGTGTACATTTTCTAAGTGAAAATATGCAACTCAACATATAAAGTTGCTCAATTTGGTAGAATAATTATAAATAAAATATTAACTAAACAGGAAGTAAAGTCCAAAGAAGTTAGAAAAAAGCAAATCTAGTTACGTTAACTAAAAAAAAAGGAACACTTTGTGACAATAGACCAAATCTTTGAGAGATTATAAGACACTAATATTCCATTTGCCTTCGACACTTTTGGATCCCTAGCTCCCGAGGCGGTTCGCTTCTTGGAGCGGGTGTAGAAGGTGGTCCACAGTGACTCGCAGAGCCCGAGGAACCAAGGATTTATATTTAGTAGAATAGGCTTTGCGATTCAAAAGGGGGATAGCGGCGCAGCTTGTTGCTCGCTTACCCATTATCCAAATGTAGTTTGGTTTATGTTATATATAAAAGTACATTAAATAAAAAAAAAACCAATTTATGCCTTGTAGTGTGGTATCCTTTCCCGTTGAGTTCCAAATCGCAGTCCAGATTATTTAATTTGGATTCGCGTTCGAGCGTTGGTCAAACTATCTAGGATGGTTGCTTACAAGATCTGGCCCATTGAGATGCACAAACCGGTTCAATAGAGAACTCTTAAAGAAAGAATTACGTAACTAATAAAGAAATATTAATAATTTTTTAAAAAATATGTTTTATATTTTTTTTTTCTTTCAGTTTTCTTATATGTCGTTATTTTACACCAAAAAATAAAAATAAAAAAATAAATGTATAAAAATTATAATAAAAAAAAGTTGATGCCATGCAAAAATGCAGCAGTTTGTATTGTATATATGAACTTGCGTTGTATTGCTTATAATACAACACTACTTGTACATATGGATATGGAATACACGGTATAACATATATTTATTACACACTATTGCATGTATGCAAATACAACAATATTGTACATATAGAATACACAATATTACATATATGTAATACATCATTATATAATGCACATATTAATAGTATATCAATTTTTTTTGCATATAATATAACACTATTGGACATATACAATACACATTATTGCAAATGTACAATACACCACTACTGCACATATGTAATAATAAAATTAAAATTAAAAAAAGTCGATGTATTGCATATGTTGTGACATTCGTCAATTTTGGGTCCGATTCGTTTTCGTTATTTTATTGATATACTTATAAATCGACCCGTTTTGTAAACCGAATCCCCTGACATAATCAAAATGATGGTTTTTTATGTTACAATATTGTTTTACACTTGTTGGGTTTTGAAAACATCCTTTTCGAGCCTTAAAAACACTTAAAACCAACTCCATGGGCCAAACTGTCATTTTTGAAAGTATAAAAGCTATACCACCCTCCACCCCGTCGCGTCGTGCGACGGTGGATCTCCTACGGTTGCGTAGCGCGAGACCCATCAGATCAGCAGCTCCGAATTTGTTGTTTTGTGTTTTGTTTTGATCGTTTTTGCATGCAAACTCTTGTGTTTCACACTCATATTTGACCACCAACAATACCCTATATACATACCACCATTTCCTTTCATTTTCCCTTGCTACAACTCCAAAATCTCTCCCAAATACACAGATCTTAATGTTATTTTCTTAGTGTTCTTGAAGGTTTGACTTCCAAAAGTCAAACTGAGTTTAACCTTTCTTTTTAATTAACTTATGTAGTCTTACTAACACTTGTTTATGGTTGTACAACATATATATAATATACACCCATTGTTACCTTTGTTGTTACTTCTCCGGTTCCGATCGTGAGGTTTCAGACCTTGTAAGGCAAGGCTTCATGGAGGACTTTCGTGGTCCTTGTTATATATTTTCTGCATCTAATACTCTAACTTTATTATGGCTTACTAACCATGCTTAACTTTTGCTCATTTTAGTTAATTTACAAGTTCCATGGTTATGAGTTTGAGGGTCTATGCTTCGGTTTAACCGTAAATAGCTCTAAACTGTAAACCGAACTTTGCTTACTAGTTTTTGTTAGATACTTGTTTAAAACATGTTTAACGTTAGATCTCAGTTTATAAAACCATTTTTATGAGTTCCATGGTTATGGGTTGGTAGATTCTAAACTCGGTCTTAACCCAAAACTAGATCTGAAACCGTAAACGAACTTTTGTTTAAAGACTTTATTGTTAACTTTTTGTTTGTAAAACTTAAGTATTTTCATTTGTACATTATTATACAAGTTCTTGGGTATTTGGACATGTGGAAACCATCTATGAACTTATTGTGAGATGGAAACCGGACCAAACTGAACTTTCATTTAAAAGACTTTATTGTTAACTTTTGGGTTATAAAACTTAAGTTTCATCATTTATAAATTATTATACAAGTTCTTTAATATTTGGACATGTGGAAACCATCTATGAACTTATTGTGAGATGGAAACCGAACCAAACAGAACTAAACCGATTTTCACTAGCTTAAGATACACGTGTGTTTTTAGCTATCAAGACTTGGATAAATCTTCAAAAATACTTTATAAACTGATTTTAATTATTCTCTTAAGTACTTGGAAATGTTGGATCCAATTTGATCTTAAAACAAAGTTTGAACCGACAAAACCGAACACTCGCTTAACGTACGTTGCTAGTTCTAAAACAATAGATCTACATACTTGGTTAAGTCCTATTTAGTATTATTAAGTTATCTCATAACATTCATTACTTTGGAAAGTTGACTTTGGGTTTAACCAATTATCAAGACCCGAACCAACAACCCGAAACACTCGTTAAAACCGTTTAGTATCTTTATTCCAAAGGGACTTGCATTCTTGCATTTTACCCATCTTATTACTTAACATAGTTTAAGTAAATATTAAGGTTAGATACTTTAACCCGGTTTTGAGCAAACTTACATTTTAAAGGGTTATTATTATAAATTCGTAAATATTTACATTTTAAAACCTTAAACTTTAAATTGTTGCATTTTTTATCATTTATTCCATTTAAAGACTTCCTAGACAACCTTTCAAATACAAGACTTCCTTTCACCTAAACTTTGCCCTTTAAACCTCATCCTTTCGGTTACCCGTTATTTTACCAATCAAGTTTATAACTTGAATGTGAATACTTTCATACCCCGTTTTCTATCTTTTGTTTTGGGGTGACATTTCATACTTATTCAACTATATGTTTTATACTTGAATCTTAAACCACAAACGTTATTGTATACTTTACTTGAATAATTGCTCGATTTGGTGTTCTATGATTCTATGCCTATGTGTTTATCGCTTTTGGTTGGTTGATCTATAAATCCTCGACTACTTGGCATCCCCTTGTAGCAAGGTGTCGTTAACGTAATGCAATTAACGATAACTATAAAATCCTAGACTATTTGGCATCCCCTTATAGCTACGTGTCGCTAACGTAATTCTATTAGCGATTTTATCTATTTATCCAAGTTATTGCTTTTATTTATTGTTTCGTATACGAGTTTTGTGGCTTTTCCTTACTATATACTATATGCTCAAACTTATGAAATGCTCACTAACCTTTGTGTTGATAAACTTTATTTTATGAAATGTTACAGGTTTGACATTGGTTGACTTGGGAACTTGACGAAAAACGTTATCAAGACTATTAGTGTCACACCCTCAAAATCCACTAACGGAGTTTTACCGTCAGAGGGTGTGAACTGGCAGGATCGGAATCATTAGTTATAATCAAACCAAAGAAAAACGTTTAAATGTAAATAAGTGCGGAAGCGTAAAACCTTAATTCAAAAGTTGCGTCACGCAGGACGACTTAAAACCAAATGTAACTGTTAAAATTAAGTTTGCAGAATAAAGATGTTTTCAATTAATGCATGCTCCTAAACCGCGCGCCCGCCTCGGCTACCTGAGAATAACATACTAAAAGTGTCAACACAAGGTTGGTGAGTTCACAAGTTAAATAAGATAAATCGTTTAGCGTTTTGAGTAACCTCGTTACAGCGTTTCAGTGTTGCGTAACCCCGTTACGACGTTTAAGTGTTGCGTAACCCCGTTACGACGTTTAAGTGTTGCGTAACCCCGTTACGACGTTTAAGTGTTGCATTACCAGATAGTGTTATGTCAAATTATATATCGATAGGTAGCTAATCTATACAACAAGTATCGCTAAGTGGTTCGCGACCGAAGCTGACTGTTTATCAAGTGCCCGTCACCAGGTCAATCCAGACCATGGTAAGTGTTAGCCAAAATTACACCCACTCAACCTCCAGTTGAGCTTAGCGTCGGGTGGGGTTTGTCAAACCCAGTAGTACTACTCAACAGTGACTCGCTATTCCAAATATTAACCGGTCCGATGTGTGGGACTTCAAATGTTACGTTTGCCGCTTAGCCTTTACAAGTGATATATAATTTATAACAAAATCTTAAATATGCGTTTATCTCAGAAAAATACGTTTATCGGAGTATGTTATCTCCCCCAAGTGAAAAACGTTTGAAACAGTTCAAAGAGCGGGGTAAGTGAAACTCACTGTTTGCGAAGAATATCCCGATCTAGATCACCAAGTGATGCGCGTCGTAGAAACTCTCTAGCGTTCTAAATAACAAAGAGATTTTCTAAGTATCGGTACGTTTAACGAGTCTCTAGACTCGGCACATAATACCTATGCACGTAACAGATTTCGTGTTTCGTTTGTGAATTGTGTGTGACTTAAACAAGTACAATTGTGATACGATACATGAGTGAGCAATTACTTTCGTGTCACGTACTAATAACATACTTTACTAGCAATTATCCCCGTAAGGGCATTTTGGTCAACAAACAAAGATTAACTAACCATTATTCCCCATAAGGGCAATTTGGTCAATTCATGGCAATCAATTAACAACTATTCCCCGCAAGTGTATTTTGGTCAAAACACAACAATTATATAAAAACTATCATATTTCATGCATTTTTACACAACTCAGCAGCTAGTTTCATTATGACAGAATTTTTACATGAAAGATTGCACTAGTTCACCGATCATAACGTCTCAATTAATTCACCAAAAATCACCACAGAAGCATACATATCTTAGGTTTCCAGAACATATTTTATCTTATTTTTATTCCACATATTTTTCTTATAATGACCAAAACATTACAGCAAACTCATATCAGTCAGATTCATGCGCAATAGAATGTTATTTGCAATTCCCGTTAAACGAAAAATCCAATAAATGCAAGACCACTTGGGTTTGGTTCCTAACTCAATGAGTCAACTTCCAGAAGTGGAACCAACCCAATTGGTCTCGTAGTTCATGAGATATAACATTTACAACATAACCTACAGCAGGTCTAACAGCTCAGCTTTGCACCACGTTTTTGTAAAATCATAAAAGCACACTTATACTTGTCCAAAAATTACAAACTTATACTTCATGAAAACTAGACTCAACCTAGTTTACTGCAGTACCCACAATCTCAACCAATTTTCACGTTTACAATTCGTTACAGTCACTTGAACATCGTACATACATTCTGTCCAGATTCTGTTCACATCAAAACTTAACAATTTCACTAGCCATGGATCACAAATAAATCATATAACATGCTAGACACTAATACTACTATCCATGCAACTCAATTACACCATACATACAAGATTAGGGTTTGTGTTTTAACTCAAATCAAAGACAACAATGAATCATGCAACAACATCAATCTAGTTATCAATTCATTATCCAAATAACAACAATCATATTAACCATATACATGAACCAAAATCGGCTGCCTAGGGTTTATACTTAACCCATTAAACATCAAAATTAAACAACAAGGAGGTAAGGGATGATCAAGTATACCTTCCTAGCACCTAGTTCTTGGATTAATCAATTGATTTGAGGTGTATATGTGAGAGTGTTGTGGACGGCAGCCGTGAGGGAGCAAGGAGGGAGGCCGATCGGGTCTTGTGTTTAGAAAATAATTTAGGGTTTAGTGTTAAGGTTATATTTATAATAATACAAGTTACACTCTAGTCCCTAATCTTTCAAGTGTTACATCTCTAGCCTAAACTAGTTGGTTCTTGTTTCTTGTTTAACATTCCACATAACAATCAAGTAACACACATATACCTAACACATAATTATCACATAATTAGTGTTTTGACGTTTGTCGTTTATTTATCAATCGTTCGCGTCAACTCGTTTGCGTTTCGGTGCAAATCCCGAAAGACTACACATGTAGTAAGTGTTAAGCGTCATTTAAACCCTAGTTTAAATGTAATGAAGTGTGCGTTATAGATTCAACGATCTTAAAGTTTGAATTGACGGAGTTGAGTTAACGGGGTTAACCTGAAATTGACGATTGTCACAATTAGGATATTAGTAAAATGAATAATATATTTGTTTACTTGTATTTAATTTGAATTGACGGAGTTGAGTTAACGGGGTTAACCTGAAATTGACGGTTGTTCCTCAATGAACCGTAACTGTTCATCAACTTGTAGTTCCTCCAAAGGGACTACTTGGGTTTCATCAGACAGGCATTTCTTCAAATTTGATACGTGGAATACATCGTGTACGCCACTGAGTTCTGTTGGTAGGTCCAGTCGGTACGCCACCGGACCAATGCGCTCAGTTATCCGGTACGGACCAACATACCGTGGGTTGAGTTTGTTTCGCTTACCAAAGCGAACCACACCTTTCCAAGGTGAGACTTTGAGTAACACCCGATCGTTCACTTGAAATTCGAGAGGTTTTCGGCGCTTGTCGGCGTAACTCTTTTGGCGATCTCGTGCTGCTGCCATGCGGTTTCGGATTTGAACAATCTTTTCCGAGGTTTCGAGTACCAGTTCCGGACCAGTGATTTGGCTGTCACCCACCTCTGCCCAGCAGAGTGGTGATCGACACTTCCGTCCGTACAGCGCTTCAAACGGCGCTGCCTTAATACTTGCGTGGTAGCTGTTATTATACGAAAACTCTACCATGGGTAAGTGGAGTTCCCAACTTTTTCCGAAATCTAAAACGCATGCACGCAACATATCCTCCAGGGTCTGAATAGTCCGTTCACTTTGCCCATCCGTCTGAGGATGGTATGCTGTACTCATATCGAGACGGGTGCTCAGTGCGCTTTGCAGCGACTTCCAAAAGTGCGAGGTGAAACGAGAATCTCGATCGGAAATGATCGAGACAGGCACTCCGTGTCTAGACACCACTTCTTTCATGTATACTCGAGTCAGTCTTTCCATTTTGTCTGTTTCCTTAATTGCTAGGAAGTGTGCCGATTTAGTCAACCGGTCAACGATCACCCAGATGGTGTCGCATCCCGTCGGTGTCTTAGGCAAACCCGTAATAAAGTCCATTGAGATGTGTTCCCATTTCCACATTGGGAGTTCCGGTTGTTGCAGTAGACCAGATGGTTTCTGGTATTCTATCTTGACTCTGGCACAAGTCAAACATTTGCTCACGTAGGTGGCAATGTCGGCTTTCATGTTCGGCCACCAGTAAAGTGCCTTTAAATCATGATACATTTTATCTGAGCCAGGGTGGATAGAATATCGGGACTTGTGAGCTTCGTCCATTACTAGAGTTCTCAACTCTCCGTATCGTGGAACCCAAATCCGGTTCTCAAAATATCGGACCCCGTCCGATCTGGTTTCAAGTTGCTTGCTCATGCCCCGCATGAGTTCCGATGGAAGATTATTATCTTTCAAAGCTTCCAGTTGCGCATCGCGAATCTGATCGGGTAAGCTTGCATGAATCGTGAGTTGCAATGCTCTCACCCGTCTGGGTTTATCTGTTTCTTTTCTGCTGAGGGCGTCGGCCACCACGTTGGCCTTGCCAGGGTGGTACTTGATGGCACAATCATAATCTTTAAGCAGCTCGACCCAACGACGCTGTCGCATGTTCAGCTCCTTCTGATCGTAGATATGTTGGAGACTCTTGTGGTCGGTGTAAATGGTAAACTTGGTACCGTACAAGTAATGCCTCCATATCTTAAGAGCAAACACTACAGCTCCGAGTTCCAAATCGTGGGTCGTGTAGTTCTTCTCGTGAACCCGTAGTTGTCGAGAGGCATAGGCTATAACCTTCTCGAATTGCATCAACACACAACCGAGACCTTGTATAGATGCGTCACAGTGTACCTCAAAATTTTCCGTTCCCTCAGGGAGAGCTAAAATAGGGGCGCTACAAAGTTTGGTTTTCAACAGTTGAAAAGCGGATTCTTGCGCGTCACCCCAATTGTACTTAGTGCCCTTGTGGGTCAAAGCGGTGAGGGGCTGAGCAATTTTTGAAAATCCCTCGATGAAACGCCGGTAGTAGCCGGCCAGTCCTAGGAATTGTCGCACCTCAGTCGGAGTCTTAGGTGCTTCCCAGTTTTTGATGGCCTCTACCTTACCGGGATCGACATGGATACCATTCTCGTTGATCACATGTCCTAAAAAGTGAACCTCACGAAGCCAAAATTCACATTTCGAGAGTTTAGCCTACAGTTGTTCCTTCTTCAATAGTTCCAGAATTACCCTTAAGTGCTCTTTGTGATCAGTCTCGTTCTTGGAGTAGACGAGAATATCATCGATGAAAACAATCACGAACTTGTCGAGGTACGCCTTGCATACTCGATTCATGAGATCCATAAATACGGCTGGCGCGTTGGTCAGGCCAAAAGGCATAACCGAAAACTCGTAGTGACCATACCGTGTTCTGAAAGCCGTCTTTGAAATATCTTCTTCGCGCACTCTCAGCTGGTGGTAACCGGATCGTAGATCGATCTTCGAGTAGTAACTCGATCCCTGAAGCTGGTCAAATAAATCATCAATTCGTGGTAAAGGATAACGGTTCTTGACCGTCACCTTGTTCAACTCCCGGTAGTCGATGCACATTCGGAAAGTCCCGTCTTTCTTTCAGACAAACAAGACAGGGGCTCCCCATGGCGATGAGCTAGGTCGGATAAAACCTTTATCCAACAAATCTTGCAACTGTGTGGACAACTCCTGAAGTTCCGCCGGTGCGAGCCGATACGGGGCTCGTGCTATGGGTGCTGCACCGGGTGTCAACTCGATTTGAAATTCGACATGACGAATAGGAGGGAGTCCGGGAAAATCCTCCGGGAAAACTTCCGGAAAGTCTCGCACAACCGGTATGTCTTCAATTCGTTTCTCCTCCGCGGGTTTCTCAACAATCTGCGCCAAAATTGCCGGATGACCCTTTCGTAGATACTTCTGTGCCTTCAAAAGGGTAATGACGCTGGTGGTCATGCCGCTTCTCTCGCCTCGGACCGAAATGATCTCGCCGGAAGGGGTGGTAATATGGACTATCTTATCATGGCATATAATCTCCGCTCGGTTCTCGGATAACCAGTCCATGCCGACAACGACATCGAAACTACTAAGCGTAAAAGGAATAAGGTCGATGTCAAAGACATGACCTGACAGTTTCAACTTACATCCCGCAAGTATATGAGTTGTTACTACAGTTTTATCGTTAGCTAATTCAACAGGAAACTTAGCGTCTAACGGGGTTGGAGTAAGGTCTAAAAGTTGGCTAAAAGCTTTTGACACAAAACTCCTATCAGCTCCAGTGTCAAACAAAACAGAAGCAAAACAATCGTTTACAGGGAACTTACCAGACACCACATGCGGATCATTGCGGGCTTGACCCGATCCAATCACAAACGCTCTTCCTTTGCCATTTCCTCCACCATTACTGCTACTTCCATTACCCCCATTGTTGTCATTCTGTTTCAGCTTGGGGCAATCCTTCCGGAAATGGCCTTCCTGTCCACATTCAAAACATCCCTTAGTCGTCATCGGTGGCTTAGGAGCACCCTTCGCCGCAAGGTCAACTCTACATTCCTTCGCCTGGTGACCTATCTTTCCGCATCTTTGACACTTGACACGGTCACACTGACCAACATGATGAAAGTTGCACCTGTTGCACTTTGGATATTTCCCAGCATATCCGCTCGAAACCTGCCCGCTACCGTTGTTGTTGTTGTGATTCTGAGTGTTGAAACTCCGAGTAAATTCGGGCTTACGGTAGTGGTGTTGCGGTGGGAGGTTTGAGGATGAAGATCTGGTGTTGTCAAACTTTCTCTTCCCGCTGTTCGGGTTGCTGTTGTTGTTACTGTTGCTGACGTGGTCATTACTCGGGTTGTCACGGGCTTTAACAGTCGAACCCCTCGGTGGTAACGCACCCTGGGTCACAGCCTGATCCGTCAGTTTGTGAGCCAAACGGATCGCTTGCTGGATCGTGGCTGGTCTGGAAGACGTCACCATACCCTGAATCTGTGGTGCTAACCCATCAATGTACATCTCTATCCTCTTGCTCGGCGGATCCACCATCCGCGGACACATCACAGCCAACTCGTGCGAACGAGTAGTGTAGGCTTCAATCTCCGAACCCACCATCTTCAACGACCAAAACTCCGACTCTAACTTCGAAATTTCTTCCCTCGGACAGTATTCCTCTCGCATCATGCTTTTGAACTCCTCCCAGTTCATCGCGTTAGCCAGTTCCAATCCAAGGATCTGGACGTTCGAATTCCACCAAGTGAGGGCGGAATCCTCAAGTGTCCCAGCAGCGAATTTGACCCTACTGGCAGGGGGACAGTTACACATCTCAAAGGCTGACTCGGCCTTCTCAGCCCAACGTAGGAAGCCTATAGCTCCCTCAGTGCCCTTAAACGTACTGGGCTTGCAGTCTAGGTAGTTCTTGAAGGTACATGTTCCATTCGGACCTCCTGTTTGATTCTGAACGTGTGCAGCTAAAGCGGCAGCAACATGGTCATTCAGCAGAGTTTGGAGTTCAGCTGCAGTCATGCTGATGTTACCACGTCCTCGTCCAGCGTTTCTTCCGGCCATTTCCTAGAATCACAGTATAAAATGTTAAACATGAATTTTTTTTTTTTCATATACAACACACCATACATGTAATAAAAGATAGGTAAGAAAGAAAAATAAGAAACAACATCACATCACAACCACATATTAGTCTAAATAAAAATTCATGATTAAAACCATTGTATTCGCTACAAAGTATTTCCAATCAATCCTTAAAATCATAGAAAAATAATAGTTAGGATGGAGACAACCCCTCCATCTAAGTGTCATCATCACTAGATGTCGTCATCTGAGGACACCTCTGAATGTGCCTCCTCCTCAGCCGGTTCTTCCTCCGGTTCTTCTTCGGGTTCCTCCTCGGGATCTTCCTCGGGATCCTCCTCAGGCTCCTCTTCGGGATCTTCTTCAGGTTCTACTTCAGGCTCTGCCTCGGGCTCGGCCTCAGGCTCTGCCTCAGGTTCTGCTGCGTTCTGAGCAAGTTGCATTTGTAGGATATCGCAACGTTCTAACGCTATCTCAGTTCGGGTCCTTGCTTCTTGGAGTTGCTCTTTCAAGTCTATCATTTCGGCTTGCATCTTCATCATAACCTTCATCTGTTGATCACTAGCCCCTTGCATATCTTTCATTGCCGCCGCCATGCGGGCAATCTCCTCCTTATTCTCGTTTCGTCTTTTAACAATCTGGAAATGTTCTCTCTCGTGTAGCGCATGTAACCCACATCACGCTCCAAACAAGAAACGACAGCTGCGAGAACTCGCTCCACAGGTTCGGTTATGGGTGGTAGAGTGTTAGGGTAAGCAGGGTGGTTCGGGTGAGGCAATGGGGGAACTTGTTCACGGTAGACCATACGTCTGATCATGTTGGGGTACCAATCCCAGCTAACGTCGTTTTCATACAGGCCTCCGGATAGGCGGTACCTCTTCGGTGCGGGAGCTTCGAGTTCCGGGACTACGCGGGGTGGCGAGGCGGTAGGTAACTGAGGTTCCTTCCCGTGAGCATGCGTCATCGAGTCGGATGATGATGAGGGTGGCGTCGACATTCCTACAGGTAAGCCGTGTATATGCGCGCGTATGAGTGAAAGAGGTAAAGAAATAATATTTCAAGACTACACAAACCTATGCAGTGCGTATCATTATAACTAATGGGTCGTCGCGGTTATAGTCTAGTATGCATGCAGCTTCTAGTTCGCTATAACCAATGGCTCTGATACCAATCTGTCACACCCTCAAAATCCACTAACGGAGTTTTACAGTCAGAGGGTGTGAACTGGCAGGATCGGAATCATTAGTTATAATCAAACCACAGAAAAACGTTTAAATGTAAATAAGTGCGGAAGCGTAAAACCTTAATTCAAAAGTTGCGTCACGCAGGACGACTTAAAACCAAATGTAACTGTTAAAATTAAGTTTGCAGAATAAAGATGTTTTCAATTAATGCATGCTCCTAAACCGCGCGCCCGCCTCGGCTACCTGAGAATAACATACTAAAAGTGTCAACACAAGGTTGGTGAGTTCACAAGTTAAATAAGATAAATCGTTTAGCGTTTTGCGTAACCTCGTTACAGCGTTTCAGTGTTGCGTAACCCCGTTACGACGTTTAAGTGTTGCGTAACCCCGTTACGACGTTTAAGTGTTGCGTAACCCCGTTACGACGTTTAAGTGTTGCATTACCAGATAGTGTTATGTCAAATTATATATCGATAGGTAGCTAATCTATACAACAAGTATCGCTAAGTGGTTCGCGACCGAAGCTGACTGTTTATCAAGTGCCCGTCACCAGGTCAATCCAGACCATGGTAAGTGTTAGCCAAAATTACACCCACTCAACCTCCAGTTGAGCTTAGCGTCGGGTGGGGTTTGTCAAACCCAGTAGTACTACTCAACAGTGACTCGCTATTCCAAATATTAACCGGTCCGATGTGTGGGACTTCAAATGTTACGTTTGCCGCTTAGCCTTTACAAGTGATATATAATTTATAACAAAATCTTAAATATGCGTTTATCTCAGAAAAATACGTTTATCGGAGTATGTTATCTCCCCCAAGTGAAAAACGTTTGAAACAGTTCAAAGAGCGGGGTAAGTGAAACTCACTGTTTGCGAAGAATATCCCGATCTAGATCACCAAGTGATGCGCGTCGTAGAAACTCTCTAGCGTTCTAAATAACAAAGAGATTTTCTAAGTATCGGTACGTTTAACGAGTCTCTAGACTCGGCACATAATACCTATGCACGTAACAGATTTCGTGTTTCGTTTGTGAATTGTGTGTGACTTAAACAAGTACAATTGTGATACGATACATGAGTGAGCAATTACTTTCGTGTCACGTACTAATAACATACTTTACTAGCAATTATCCCCGTAAGGGCATTTTGGTCAACAAACAAAGATTAACTAACCATTATTCCCCATAAGGGCAATTTGGTCAATTCATGGCAATCAATTAACAACTATTCCCCGCAAGTGTATTTTGGTCAAAACACAACAATTATATAAAAACTATCATATTTCATGCATTTTTACACAACTCAGCAGCTAGTTTCATTATGACAGAATTTTTACATGAAAGATTGCACTAGTTCACCGATCATAACGTCTCAATTAATTCACCAAAAATCACCACAGAAGCATACATATCTTAGGTTTCCAGAACATATTTTATCTTATTTTTATTCCACATATTTTTCTTATAATGACCAAAACATTACAGCAAACTCATATCAGTCAGATTCATGCGCAATAGAATGTTATTTGCAATTCCCGTTAAACGAAAAATCCAATAAATGCAAGACCACTTGGGTTTGGTTCCTAACTCAATGAGTCAACTTCCAGAAGTGGAACCAACCCAATTGGTCTCGTAGTTCATGAGATATAACATTTACAACATAACCTACAGCAGGTCTAACAGCTCAGCTTTGCACCACGTTTTTGTAAAATCATAAAAGCACACTTATACTTGTCCAAAAATTACAAACTTATACTTCATGAAAACTAGACTCAACCTAGTTTACTGCAGTACCCACAATCTCAACCAATTTTCACGTTTACACTTCGTTACAGTCACTTGAACATCGTACATACATTCTGTCCAGATTCTGTTCACATCAAAACTTAACAATTTCACTAGCCATGGATCACAAATAAATCATATAACATGCTAGACACTAATACTACTATCCATGCAACTCAATTACACCATACATACAAGATTAGGGTTTGTGTTTTAACTCAAATCAAAGACAACAATGAATCATGCAACAACATCAATCTAGTTATCAATTCATTATCCAAATAACAACAATCATATTAACCATATACATGAACCAAAATCGGCTGCCTAGGGTTTATACTTAACCCATTAAACATCAAAATTAAACAACAAGGAGGTAAGGGATGATCAAGTATACCTTCCTAGCACCTAGTTCTTGGATTAATCAATTGATTTGAGGTGTATATGTGAGAGTGTTGTGGACGGCAGCCGTGAGGGAGCAAGGAGGGAGGCCGATCGGGTCTTGTGTTTAGAAAATAATTTAGGGTTTAGTGTTAAGGTTATATTTATAATAATACAAGTTACACTCTAGTCCCTAATCTTTCAAGTGTTACATCTCTAGCCTAAACTAGTTGGTTCTTGTTTCTTGTTTAACATTCCACATAACAATCAAGTAACACACATATACCTAACACATAATTATCACATAATTAGTGTTTTGACGTTTGTCGTTTATTTATCAATCGTTCGCGTCAACTCGTTTGCGTTTCGGTGCAAATCCCGAAAGACTACACATGTAGTAAGTGTTAAGCGTCATTTAAACCCTAGTTTAAATGTAATGAAGTGTGCGTTATAGATTCAACGATCTTAAAGTTTGAATTGACGGAGTTGAGTTAACGGGGTTAACCTGAAATTGACGATTGTCACAATTAGGATATTAGTAAAATGAATAATATATTTGTTTACTTGTATTTAATTTGTTTGTATGAACAAGATGTGTTTTTTATTGATTTATGAAATAAATGAGTTGATTAATATTGTCACTTTAAATGTGTCTTGTGTTTTGGGCAATCCGTTGTATCCCGGCATGTTCCGCCACCTTTGGTCGGGGTGTGACATATTGGTAGAAGAGCCACAAGACTATAAGATAGGTGGTTAGACGTAACGACCTAGTCTAGTTTTCACTTTAGGGTCCTTATACATGTTGCCTATACGTGTTTACCCTACTTGATTGTTCAATACAATTGCTTATTTATATACTTATTTATGTCATCAAAATCGTAACATACACAAACACTCAAAACATTCTAAGGTATCCTTACCTTACTTTGGTTTAAATTTTATACATATACATACATGAACTTCCATAATAATCTAAGGTACCATTGCCTTACACCGAAAACATTAGTTTTTATTGTATTTTATGTATCACAGGCTTAACTTGGATCCCGTTGTTTCAAATCTCCTTAAAGATTGTCTCATATGAGATGACCACTTTAAGTTGTCAAATGCGAGCGTTCCGGTCGCCATCATAATTTTTGGTGTTATAACAATAGAACAGCGGTGGTTCGTGGACTAGTGTTTTGACATGACGTATATCAATTTATTATTTTGTGCAATCGTGATTTGAGTCGAAAACATGAAGAAGACGCGGTGGTACATGCACATGTTTAGACCCCAACATGGTTTTTTGTAAAAAAAAAGAAAAATTAGTGTCGGAATATCAAGTCATGGTGGTTCATGCACGATTTTTCCGCCTTTAAATCTTAAGACATTATTTACAAATTTCAAATATTTAAACAATTTTTCTTTTTTACTTTGTCATTTAAATTCTCGTCGCAAAATTCTTATTTATATAATTCTATTTGACTATTATGATTTATCCTAATATGTTTTGATTTCACATGGTAAAGTTTTTATACGAATTTTATTATTTTGATTTCACACCTCAATTTTGTTACAAAAATTCATTTATTACGATCTATTCAATGTAAGTTAAAATAATAATAATAATAATATATATATATATATATATATATTTTGAACTATTTATAGTGATTTATAATATGCCATCTTTGTTCATTAAGACTATTTATAAACCCAATTTTTATCATATGAATTTGTCATATTAAAAAAAGGGGAGGGGGGGGGGGGGGTTGTGATAAATTTTACCTTAATTTTAAAGTAAATATTCATTATATAGATTTTAAAATTGTCTTTAAAATTTTCATACAAAATTTCATAAAATTTTATTTTTATAACAATTCCGTTTATTTTGAAACTATCATCTCACAAAAATCGAGTATCTAAATTCCCACGACGATTTAATTACACTATATTATATAATACATATGGTAGAATTTTCATTACCCCATACATATTTTCATAATAATTTCCATTATGCAATTTATGGTTCATTATAACTTTTAACAAATAAAATCTACATCATACGGTTTTCCTCGTTTTAAAATTTCTTATGGTGGTTTCGCCTTGATTTTTCAAGAAATTTACAAACATATAGCTTGTAATTTTCTTGAAATCCTTATGCAAAACTTCATAGAAATTCTATTTTAAAGACAAAAATCGTAAATGATGATTTCTATATTCACAATGCCGGTCATTTTAACTCACCGTGATATTTTCGTTATACGTTATTAAATAACGAACTTGGTAAAATTTTTATTACGCAAATTTCTATACTCAAAACAAACTTTCATCATTCATATTGATACCTCGTAACAAATTTCGACATTTAAATTCACTTATTCTTTTTATATTTATTTCCTCATACGCAACGAATTTTGTTTTGACTTTTATAAAACTTATTTTGCTTTCTCATGAAAATCGACACTTATTTTTATAATAAACTTCAAAATACAAACTCTATTAACTTAGTTTCCAATGATATTTTTCACTACTTAATTTTAAGAATTTCAAGAAAACGATTTATGTTACGCAGGCTTGTTTGATTCAAAATTTCCTTGTAAATTATTTTCAACTTAATCCAACCCGACGTGTCGTAACAACTCTCGTTTTAATGGAAATTTTCTTCTCTTTTTGAAAGAAATTCGTTGTGAATTCACAAGCTTAAATTTCAATATTTTGTTATATATATATTAATTTGTAACTTTATTTATCAAAAGTTTCATGAATGTTTCAACATTAAATGATATTTTCAATTTAAAAATTGTTATTAGTCAAACATTGTCCCTAAACGCAACTACAAGTTTCCAAACACTCGTATTCCAACTCCAACTGCCACCTTAAACCAAACCATCCCTCCACCTCAAAGGTTTTTCCCACACAATCAAATATTTCCCCAAGATGAATGAAACCTAACCTACCAAAGCTATACCCTCACCCACTTGAACCCCGAGCTAACCCAATATGTACAAAATCAACCCAACAAAAAGCCTTAAATATTTACACTTTTACGTCATGAAAACCAATCAACTCACCATCCTAATACTTCAAAGACACCGACAAACCCATCAACAAATGCCTTGAAACGTATATAAACCAAATTCTCTCCAACTATGACTCAATCCTTTGACCTATGCTATGCCAAATCACAAACCATGTCGCCACACCGTTCCTATCCAACCATAGGGTTTGATATCAAAAAGTAGCAAACCCGAACACTCCTTACAAAATACATGTATAAACCGAATCTCAACCCAAACTAGTCAAGATCAAATTATCCAACCCATCAACTTAACCCTAGCTCAAATAAGCAATACCTCACCTAAATAGCCCAACCACTACTCACACAAATCATCTAAGCCTAACCCACTCAAACGACCTAAACTCAACAAACCTCATCAACCTAACTCAAGAAACCCGATTACGCAAGACAACCGAAACACACTCACTCTTCACCAAAATTTCCAAACCATTCACCATTCGAAGCCTAAAACCCCTGCCTACGCACGTGAATTTTCATTTTTCCTTAAATTTTTTATATACATATATATATATATATATACAACTAGTATATTCATAACAACCTCATGTGTTCAAAGAATCACTTACAGATTATAAACTCTTTCAAGATTAATGATTTACATATTATGTCCAAATATTATAAATCATCTTTAAAAAAAAGAAAAAAATAAATAAAAAAACAAAAAAAAATCTAAGATTGTCATGACAACAAAATTCTATTATGAGGATTTGTTTACAAAGAGACTATTAAACGACATATGCGTGTTTTCAAGGTTTTAAATATTGTCACCTATGGTGATAAATCTCTTAATAACTTTATAAATACGAGGTTCCATTTTGATTGTTGAATGCGAGATTTATTCAATAACAAATTACAACTTTCCTTATTTTGCATAAACACAATGATCATGACTTTACAAATCTTTTTGGGACACATTTATAATTGATTTACACTAGATATTGTGACACAAATTTTCGTTCGACAACGATTTATGCCAATTATTACCTCTCATTATTGCAAGCATCATTACTTTAAATAAATTATTTTCGTCACAACAACCTTATGTATACAAATTCTTTTAAAAATTTGGCTTACAAGATTTACTTTCGATAGTGAGCAAAACGTTTCTCTAGCTACGCGCTACCGCAATGCTATGTTATTATTATATTCATTTTTCTTGGAAACAAATGAACGGCTTTATTTAAAGACTTCATTTTTCAATTCTATTCTATATGACACGCGACTTATATATTTCGTCGTTTATTCGAGTCCCACTGATTTTTACGATTTCCTTTCATTTGATGAGATATTTCGATGACAATATTATGCACATGATATTTCATTTTGGTGTTTGATTTTTCATGACCAAATTCAAGCTATTCAATAACTATTTGTGTAATACTTTCAAAACCTCAATTTCGCTAAAATTTCGTTTATCTTTTAAGTGATATTTTCATGACTATGTTATTCATATTTGAGCATTTATGTATTGCAAAGCGAAACACGATTCTATGCATTATTCTACATCATTTCATCTAATCTATTAAGCGGCCTATGTGTGGTTGACCGCAAGTTTTGGCGCTATTAGAAACCGTTACTATAATGACGATTATATAAATGGTTTCACAATAGTGGTCATATTCACGTTTTATCACATTTCATCGATTGCTTGGTTGATTATCAGATCCTATTTATCTTGAGTTTGATACATGTATGCGTCAACCCAAGGAACACACCTCATTTCTCATGTTATTTCATTTCACGCAATCGTATTCTCAGTAGCTTATAACCTCAAGTTTGTTCACGTATGAAACTCATCGTATGCTGTTATTGTTAATTGTATCGTTGTTTATCTCAACCTCATGTACTCACTTATTGGGTTTTCTCTTTTACACTCTTTGGATTCTCGTTTTCATTTATTGGATTTCTGATTCTTTTTATCGGATTTCTCATTATTAAAATTTCACTTATCGGATTGTATACTAATTTAGTCCCGACTTTCAACCAGGGATTTTAATGATTTACTTATTCTTTCACACTGAGGACATTTGACTTCAAATCTCGTTTCGAAATTGCTTGCCCTAAAGTTTATATTATTCGCTTGTCTTTACTTATTTAAACTGAATTGATATTTTCACCTTGGTTTATATTTTGAGATTTAATTGTTTAAATTATTTATTCCATTTTTCTACTTATTTAAAACAAAAGTCAACCCCAAAAAATTTCCGGCCGTTGGTATCGTTTTATCAATGTTTGTAAAAAATCTAACGTTTAAGATTTCAAAATAAATATGTCTCTTAAACCACACAATGGAACAAACCATGTGGACCATACGACGATCGAAATAATTAGGGGTGCACACTTAATCATCGGAATCTCCGTATGGAAACCATAGTAAGCACACTTGTGTGCGATAACTCAGACCCGAGAATGATAGCAGAAAACGATAGAAATGCGAATTATGACAAGGGCACGGTGGATACGCCGCTGGTACTTCCTATATATAAGTGCCTTTATTATGTTCCTCATTTCTGGCGTTTTTCGAGTCATGCAGGGATTTGACGTTATCTTTTTGCTTAAAATTATTCATGCAATTAATTTACTAAAAGCGACATTCGTTAGTAATTACTTTTTTTTTCTTTAAGTTTATTTTAATTTCGGGACGGAATTTCCAAAAAGTTGTGGTACTGTGACATTCGTCAATTTTGGGTCTGATTCGTTTTCGTTATTTTATTCATATACTTATAAATCGACCCATTTTGTAAATCGAAACCCCCGACATAATCAAAATGATGGTTTTTATGTTAGAATATTGTTTTACACTTGTTGGGTCTTGAAAACATCCTTTTCGGGCCTTAAAACGAGTTAAAAACATTTAAAACCAACTCGAGGGGCCAAACTGTCATTTTTGAAATTTTAAAAAATATTCCACCCTCCACCCCGTCGCGTCGCGCGACGGGGGAGCCTACTACGGTCGCGTAGCGCGGACCCCATCAGACCAGCAGCTCCGAATTTGTTATTTTGTGCTTTGTTTTGATCCTTTTTGCATGCAAACTCTTGTGTTTCACACCCATATTTGACAACCAACATTACCCTATATATACACCACCATTTCCCTTCATTTTTCCCTGCTACAAGTCCAAAATCTCTCCCAAATACAAAGATCTTAATGTTATTTTCTTAGTGTTCTTGATGGTTTGACTTCCAAAAGTCATACTGAGTTTAACCTTTCATTCTAATTAACTTATGTAGTATTACTAACACTTGTTTATGGTTGTACAACATATATATAATATACACCCCTTGTTACCTTTGGTAGTTACTTCTCGGGTTCTGATCGGTGAGGTTTCAGACCTTGTAAGGCAAGGCTTCATGGAGGACTTACGTGGTCCTTGTTATATATTTTCCGCATCTAACACTCTAACTTTATTATTACTTACTAACCATGTTTAACTTCTGCTCATTTTAGTTTATTTACAAGTTCCATGGTTATGAGTTTGATGGTCTATGCTTCGGTTTGACCGTAAATAGCTCTAAACTGTAAACCGAACTTTGCTTACTAGTTTTGTTAAATACTTGTTTAAAACATGTTTAATGTTAGATCTCAGTTTATAAAACCATTTTTATGAGTTCCATGGTTATGGGTTGGTAGATTCTAAACTCGGTCTTAACCCAAAACTAGATCCGAAATCGTAAACCGAACTTTTGTTTAAAGACTTTATTGTTAACTTTATGGTTGTAAAACTTAAGTATTTTCATTTGTACATTATTATACAACTTCTTGGATATTTGGGCATGTGGAAACCATCTATGAACTTATTGTGAGATGGAGACCGAACTAAACCGAACTTTCATTTAAAAGACTTTATTGTTAACTTTTGGGTTATAAAACTTAAGTTTCATCATTAATAAATTATTATACAAGTTCTTTGATATTTGGACATGTGGAAACCATCTATGAACTTATTGTGAGATGGAAACCGAACCAAACCTAACTAAACCGATTTTCACTCGCTTAAGACACACAAGTGTGTTTTTAGCTATCAAGACTTGTATAAATCTTCAAAAATACTTTATAAACTGATTTTAATTATTTCATTTAGTACTTGAAAATTTTGGATCCAACTTGATCTTAAAACAAAGTTTGGACCAACAAAACCGAACACTCGCTTAACATACGTTGTTAGTTCTAAAACAATAGATCTACGTACTTGGTTAAGTCCTATTAAGTTTTATTGAGTTAACTCATAACATTCATTATTTTGGAAAGTTGACTTTGGGTTTGACCAATTATCAAGACCCGAACCAACAACCCGAAAACTCGTTAAAACCCGTTTTAGTATCTTTATTCTAAAGGGACTTGCATTCTTTCATTTTACCCACCTTATTACTTAACATAGGTTAATTAAATATTAAGGTTAGATACTTTAACCCGGTTTCGAGCAAACTTACATTTTAAAGGGTTATTATTATAAATTCGTAAATATTTACATTTTAAAACCTTAAACTTTAAATTGTTTCGTTTCTTAACATTTATTCCATTTAGAGACTTCCTAGACAACCTTTCAAATACAAGACTTCCTTTCAGCTAAACTTTGCCCGTTAAACCTCATCCTTTCGATTACCCGTTATTTTACAGATCAAGTTTATAACTTGAATGTGAGTACTTTCATATCCCATTTTCTATCTTTTGTTTTGGGGGTGACATTTCATACTTATTCAACTATATATTTTATACTTGAATCTTAAACCACAAACGTTATTGTATACTTTACTTGAATAATTGCTCGATTTGGTGTTCTATGATTTTATGACTATGTGTTTATCGCTTTTGGTTGGTTGATCTATAAATCCTAGACTACTTGGAATCCCCTTGTAGCAAGGTGTCGTTAACGTAATGCAATTAACGATAACAATAAAATCCTAGACTATTTGGCATCCCCTTATAGATAGGTGTCGCTAACGTAATTCTATTAGCGATTTTATCTATTTATCCAAGTTATTGCTTTTATTTATTGTTTCCTATACGAGTTTTGTGGCTTTTCCTTACTATATACTATATTCTCAAACTTATGAACCGCTCACCAACCTTTGTGTTGATAAACTTTATTTTATGAAATGTTACAGGTTTGACTTCGGTTGACTCGGGAACTTGACGAAAAACGTGTTCCCGAAAAACTTTATTTTATGAAATATTAGGATATTAGTAAAACGAACAATATATTTGTTAACTTGTAATCAATTTGTTTGTATGAACAAGATGTGTTGTTTATTGATTTATGAAAAAATGAGTTGATTAAATATTGTCACTTTAATAGTGTCTTATGTTTTGGCCAATCCGGTGCATCCCGACATGTTCCGCCGCCTTTGATCGGGGTGTGACATATGTGCACTACAACGAGTTTTTATTTTTTATTAATTTTTTTATATTTTTTTCTATTCTTCCTTAGAGTATGAAAAATCGATGTATTGAAATTCGCCCGATTTTTATTTTCTATTCTTCCTTAAAGTATGAAAAGCTGTGACGAGTTTTCGTAGTAACCGGAAATGGGAAAATACTATGATTTGGACCTTGGCAAAACGACTCGGGAATCAAAGGAAAGATGTTATTCCTTTCCTGGAGAATTCCGAACATAGTGTTTGACCTTATAGGCAAAAGCAAAAATGTGTCACATACTTCAAAGCTTTAAGTAGGATAGTGGTTATCTTGAATAAAGATAGCTACATTGCTCGTTTATAACCAAATCATGGTGATTCGTGGTGAAACTTGGTTTTCCTCATTATTATACTAGTTGAACCTTGCCTGTCCTCAAGCTAGCTCTGAACAAATTCTTCGAACAACATGTTGAACCGTAGCTATACATCACGAGAAATTTCAGAAAGTCCCGGTAATCCATAAGTGCAAAACATGTTAGTATATTTCGTGATATTTGAAACTATGGGTTGCTTTTATGAGCTTCTTTTTATGCAAAACGTCACGTGCTTGCAATGTTCACGCACACTCGGCTTTATATCTAGACATACGTGTAATATTGTATGTATATACACTCCTTAGTAAAGACGTGACCTACAGAAAATATGCTTGTCAAGAGATCAATTCTCCATCCCTTTGTGAAATGTTGCATACGTTAAAAGATAGTATACGTCCATAGGTTTTCTTGTGGTTGATAGGTTTTTTTGGTGTTTCCGTAAGGGTGTTTTTGGAGGGTGTCACACCCTCAAATTTCAACTAACGTAGTTTTACCACGATGCGTGTGGCATACAAGGATCTAGCTCATTCGTTATATCAAACAACCAAACTTAAAATATTCAAAACATTTAAATAAGTCTCATTCAAACATGAGAAAACAAAATCCAAACCAAACAAGTTAAGAGTGTTGCGAAAGCATTAAAGTAACGGTTTAAATAAAATAAACCATGTGTTCAAACACACACAACCCATCAATGTAAACAATGTGAAATAAAAGTTCATGCGACAAGTGTGACTCTTGACATATGCAATGCAACCAGCTCCTTAGCATAACGAGCCACCTGGGCAAGTATAAATACTCATTGGTCAACACGAGATTAGTGAGTTCATAAGTTATAGTCAAAAGTAGTATATATATTATAGATAGTATATGTAGCATAAGTAGTGTATATAGATTTAGCACATTTCAAATATACCTGGGTAGCTAACTCATTTACAAGCTACTAGACGTTTAAACCGAAACTAAGTGTCTGAATGCCTTCTTACCAGGTATATCACAAAACAATGGCACGTGTATGTTAGGACAATTTACACACGTTCGACATCTAGTCGAGTTATAGCAGGTGGGGTTTGTCAAACCTAGTAGTACTACTTAAATTTCCTCATGATGGTTTAAGGTATTTAAGAACTTTAAGTGATATGAGGGCATAAAGTATACACTTGTGATATATAAGAAAATACGTAAATCCAAAATAAGTCTCCGCGATTTCCTCCAGACAACATGTATGTAAGTATTTTCATATTTTCTCCCGAAAACAAGTTTAGGAATATGTGGTGTTTTCAATCCAAAATGTGTTTGTGTTTTCAATCTAGAAAACAAGTAAGGAAAATGTGTTTGTGTTTTCAATCTAGAAAAAAAGTAATGAAATGTTTTGTGTTTTTCAATCCAGAAAACAAGTAAAGAAAACATGTTTGTGTTTTTAATCCAGAAAACAAGTATACGAAAGTAGTTTTGTGTTTTCAATCCAAAAAACAAGGAAAATTGCGTTTATGTTTTCAATCCAAAAAAAAGTATACGAAAGTAGTTTTGTGTTTTCTCTCCCGAAAAAAATAGGAAAAAGCATGAACTCACCTGGTTTCGCGTGTTGTAGACTTTTCTCGAAATAAAAAGGATGCACTTGACTCACTAACTATAACCTAGTACAAGTGTTTAAGTTGTGAGAGTGTGTTCAACAACACAAGACTCTAAGATTCACGTATGGTCTCACACACAAGCACAAACTTTACCTGATGACTCATTGGTGATTGAAATTAATATTGATAGTTCTAAGTTGTTCTAACATGCATCCTATGTGACACCAAGATAAAAACATCAAGCAATAGTCAAGCATTTCAAAATCTGATCAAGTAGTTTTCAAAACAGAAATTCACATGCAATCCAATTTATTTAACTAAGAATTCCTTAGATATAAATAACAAAACACAAAACAATTACCACATAAGCACGTATAAATTGAGTTTCTCAAGATATTTTTACTATATTTTTTTCCATGTTTAAACTATTCACAATAAATCAATCATCATGGGTAGGCACATATAATTCATCAGATTGCGCAACAAAAACTAGTTGCATGATTCTTTGAACTCAATTATCCAAATTGTGCAAGACCAAATGGGTTTAATCTAAACTCATAATACTAAGCTCCATAAGTGGAACCAACTCATTTGGTTTTGTCGTTAGGGAGTTACTGTCACACCCTCAATTTCCACTGCGGGGGTTTTAACGTGATATGCATGACAAACGTGACCTTAGTCATTAGTTACACTAAACGACTACTAAGTGAGTGAAAAATGTTTTCAGAGTATTATGTTTTATCAGCGGAAGCATAACATATGGGAACAAGTTCCCAAAACAAAATGAAATGTTTAAGTGCCAAAGACATGCGCAACCAAAAGTATAAGTTCTTGAAAACAAAAGTTCATTATTTTGAAGTTTATTTGGGGCATGCATGAGACTTCATATCCGTGCACCAAGGGTTAGCGACCTTGGAAAAACATGCTAAAAAGTGTCAACGCGACGGTTGGTGAGTTCACTGGTTTAGTTCCAAAAACATTTTATTCCTAAAGTAGATAATTTAAACAATGAATTTATCACTAGTTAATTACGCTAGTAAACATGCTACAATAGTGTGGGTTCCATTGCGACTGAAGCTAACAGAGTTTTTGCCTTGGAACCAAACCTTCACCTGACTTGGGGAAGTTTAGTTCAATGTTACACTCGTTCGACCTCCAGTCGAGTTGGAGTGACCAACGCGGGTGGGGTTTGTCAAACCCAGTAGTCGCTAGTTCACCTTAACTAATGGTTCAATGTGTGTGAGGACATTAAGTTGGTAAATACACTATGAACTCATGCAATAAGAAAAATATTACAAGATTTAAAAACATTTGTGCATGCTTTCTCCCCAAAAGGAAAAGTATGTAAAGGAAAAGGGCAATGAAATTCACCTCGAATGCGTGCTAATTTAAAGTCAACCGCTTAACTCAAAAGCCTCGTACTATTATCCAAATTAATACAAGTGCGTAAGTAATTGTGTAATGGTTCCTAGAACCCCTTCTATCCGAATAATCCCATTTTTTATTTATGTTTGACAAAGGTTTGACTTTTTGTTGACCTTTAACCAAAAGGTCCAACCTTTGTTGACCTAAAAAGTTAACCAACTTGATTGTTGACTAAAGTTTGACCCAGTTGACCCGACAAAGCGTTGGTGACATACAATTTAAACATGATGACTTATAATTTATAAAAATCATTTCTATGCATGTGTTTATCAACAATGCATGGTTTACACATCTATTCACTTTCATGCAAAACTTATGATTCTAACAAGTGTTTACCATATCATAAAAAGTGTTTAGTCAAGGTAATTTCTAATTGTTAATCCAATTCTACTCATCAACAAAGTCAATTAGTGCACGAATGATCATATAACACATCATATTGCACGCATAGCAAATCTTAATTTATAAGACATATTGTAACCCAACAAAAAAATATTTTTGTAACACCTCAAATCACCAAATTAAATTATGAAATATTTACTGTAGTAAGATTCAAGTCCTAGCCTTTATAAAAATATTTTTATTTTAATTTTCTAATATACACAAAAATCGTTAGAATTCATACAATACAGTCATGTACGTGCAGCTATTTCAGCGCGCAACAAAATGTAAAGATTCGTCTAAAATAGTATACTTCACCAAATAATGTAAGACCAAATTCATTAGCTTTATAACTCACAAAATATTGTTTTAGAAGTGGAATCACTACAATTTGTATTACCAAACTCAATATACATAACCAAATGTATAGACCAGAATACAAGTTCAATTATCAGCCTAGAGTTATAGATTTGTAAATTCGTAA